>NW_027325364.1:29345407-29437907 GCF_036924035.1 Leuresthes tenuis
ACACAGTGGGGAGCCACATGTGGTTGTTTGGGTGAGGAGGGTGGGGCTCCTTTTAAAAAGCACCTGTAAGGACAGTCAGTCAAAGTCAAACGAAGACGATAGAAAGCACTCTACGTGTATTAATGTACGCACGCACCATGGAGGCCTTGCTGTTTAACATCTGATCTTTTACTTTTGTTTCGGCCCTATGATAGCACAAAGGCATTAGTGAAAACAAGCCAAAAGGGGCTGGAAGTGAAAGGTTGAACGTGAATCCAGCTATAAACTAAGTGCTCCCAAAATTCTATCCTGTTGGGTTTGGTTTAGTTTTTCATGCAATTATCAAAGAACTTTATATCATCACATCATCACCTGCGTGAACGACCTCTCCTTGTTCTATTTACTGTTATTCTCTATCAGACTAGAGCACATCTCAATTCAAAATTGGTCTCCCTTCATCCCTTCATCCCAGTTTGGGCCTGTTACTTCTGCTAAATCTGCTAAATAAATGCAGCATGTTCACCTCAGATTGTGTTCTATTCAGATGGCTTTAAGAATTCTGGCATTGCCTGCAAAATTAAGTCGTGTTGTTAATGAATTGAACCAAGAGTTGGGAATGTAAATTATGCCTTGTGTTTATAACCAACAGTTTAAAACCAACAGTTGTTCACCTTGAATTTCTCCTCCAAAGACACCTGGCTGACCTGAAGGGTTTACTTAAGGCCCGTCTGGTCTGGGTGTTCTAGTGGCCTGAATTTAAAGGGACAGCCCATGCGCCGTGCTTGTTCCCTCTCCTGTGTACTGTATTCAGGAAAAACAACAAAAACTCCTCTTTCTCTCCCCTTCAGACTTCTTTGTAGTGTCTGTGATGATTTCCATCTCCATCATAGACAACAGAAACCATTAGAAAAACTCAGGTTACAAATTTTGGCCTGAACCTCCTCACACAGCATCTCTCTTGGTCTGTTGTAGAGCTCTCAGCTAAACTGGCTCAGCAAAGCTCTCATTATGTTTTGTATAGTGACGCTAAAGAGCCGTTTGAAGGGGAAGGCCTGTCTGGATACCAGAGCTGTAAGCCTGGGAGGGGAAAAAAGGAAGTTGTTAGCATTCATCATGTAGTAATTCTGACCAGCAACATGCGCAGTCGGATATGATTATGAAACCGTGTGCTCCTGTTCTAGATAAATGGTGGTGATTCAGTTATTTGCAAATTGGTGGTGATTCAGTCAAAACGTGTATCGACTTCATAGACTCATTGAATTTTCTAGCTCGTTAGCAGTTCCCAGCGATTGGAAGGCCAGTCAGTCAGACTGCTCTGTCGTTCCATCACTTTGGTCGAGGCTGATGAATTGGCTTAAAGTTGCCACTTATCTTTTGAAATACACAAACATTCCCAAATGATCAGTCCTGGTACCTTCAGTGATCTCAGTGTTCCTGAGTGCCACCGTGAGGCTGACATTTGTGGCTTTACCTGATGTAACTCAGCAGCTGCTGGGCCGTCTTAAAATCTGTTGGACACATTCATGCTCTTATTCATGGAAAAATAAATGAGCATGACTACAAATCTGAGTTTTTACAGACTGCTGTGGATGCTTTTTGCTTAAACCAGAACTTGAGGCTTAACCCTCACAGTGAGACTTATGTATTAATACTATATAATTGACACATTCTTATGGTGCAGAGGCTGATAGTATTGGAGCCAGGTCACTCTGTATCACCTGTCGTCAAGCTTCATGGATCTTTGCTGGGCTGAGAGGAAGCACTGTGGTCATTAGAGGACTTGAGGGACGTTAGATGAGTCATGCACCAAACCTCAGGTGTGTGCGTGCGTGCGTGCACAGACACACAAACACGTCAGTGTCACTCTTAACTCTGCCCCCTCCTGACAATCAGTCACTCTGATTGCATTATTCAGTGCTGGGCTGCAGAGGCGATCCCACTGTTTGAGCTCTCGCTAAGCTCTCTGAGTGCTGGAGAAAAAGTCAGCAGATGATGGAGAAATGACGGGACTGGAGGGATGTGTGGGATGGGAATGCTAAAAGGGATGAGGTACAAAGGAAGGCATATGGCCAAGTTGGAGACTGATGGACGGGTAGTTGAATGGGTAAAACAGGGGACCTCTACTTGCCCCAGATTCTTATTACACATGTTCCATCTACTTGTACTTTTTGACTTAGTTATGACTATCCTCCACCCCTTGTTTCCACTGGAAGCAGTTCTCGATGCATTCTTGCTCTTATCCAGTCACTGAAATTGATTATATCCCCTCTGGTCAGCACATGGGTTTCCACCACGTGAGCCACAGTGCCTCTGAGAGGCAGCTCAGCACTCTGCTCCATTAAAAAGCCCCATCAGCCAACACAGACTGGATGAGTTGGACAGGAAGTCCCACAGGACAGCCAAAAAGAATCCTACCAATAGCCCTGGTGTATATGTGTCCTGTAAAATCAGCATTTTTTTTTTACTCATGTGAGCTGCATTTAACTGGTTTTCTAAACTCTGAATGTTGAACTTTTTATTACAGCAAAGCCTCCCTCACAGTGGAACTTTAAAATTGTTTAAAGTTAAAAAATGTATGTTATATATTAATGTTAGACAGCATTATGTCTCTTAGTTGAATGTTTTTATAATTAAAGCTTTCACGTTATTTGTGTCCCTTGGGCTGAGTACAGGATGCCACTTATAAAAGATCAATCAGATTTACAGATTGACCAATATGACCTCCTCCCAGACAAGCCACAGCCAAACCCTGCTTTAGCTTTGTCTTTTTATGCTATGATGAACCTTCTTATGTGTCTTTAGGTTCATAGGTTTTTGTCAGCTAACCAGTGGAAAGGCCTTCACAGCCTGAAGCACTTTAGCATCAAGTCAGAGTCTGACACAAAGAAGAATCCACGAGGGCTTGAAAGTGAGACGGCAAACTTGCTTTGTGTCTCCTTGAAAGGGACAGAATAATGTGACTTCTTCCCATGTCACTTGTAGCGGCTCTAAATTTAGGCCAGCAGAGGATCGGTGAGCAGGCAGTTGCACACAATACACATAGCATTAGGTAGTAATGACAAAGTCACCATGGCAACTATCATGCTAAAGCTGGGCATCATCCTTTGGCATAAAAGTGAAGTGATGGCTGCTCTGAAATGGTGATTACAGTTTTATTTCCAGGTTGGCTTTTTGTTCATTTGATCCTTTTCCCTCCAAGTTTGATGTGCTCCAGGTCTTGTTTAAAACTAAGTACCAGGCAGCAGCTGCAAATGGTCACAATTAAACACTTAGTTATCTTATTTATCATGTTGACCTTTTACAAAAGCACTCAAGAGTCATGTTAGATACTTGACGATTTGACCAAGATGGACGCAGACTCTTCAATGGTGCTATTAGTCTTTGGCCCTTCTTTCAGACTGCCCTAGTTTAATGTGATTATCCTCTCCTGTTGGACAAGGTGACCGTCACCTGCATGTCCGTCACACTCAAGATGGCTGCAGCGTTCGCTCCCAGCACCCTTCTCTTCACAAGGAAAAGTGTCACTCTAACAGAAACGAGCTTGATTATTTATCGCAGTTTGAGATGAATAATGGCTATTATTGATCCAGAGAAGAGGATAGGGCCCACCTGTCATTAGTGGCCATGATCCTGATTGTGATTACCTTCTCTTTCCTGCCCTCCTTCGTTCTTACATCAATGTGTCAATAAGAGGTCTTTATCAGTGGGTCATGTTTGCCTGTCTTCTGCTACATTATTGAGTTAGAGATTGCTCCTCTTACAGTACGATCAATGGTTGCATCTCTTGAGGTTTGCTGGAGTCAAACCTGCATGTGCTAACTGTTGTGACGTAGCTGTGCTGCTGATATTACTGGCTCAACCGTTTGAAGGGATTAATTGAGCCTAAAAGGCAATCTTGAGTTGTATAATTATGACACCGCTTTTGATGCCAAGATCAGCCCACCACCTGACTTTGCCAATGTTTACTTCACTGAACACCAGATATTTATACCTTCACAGACGATGCAAGGACTACTAGAGTGGCTCTTTGATATGAGAGCCAGTGACTAAAGGTTAGGTTAAGCTCTCATGGAGCAAAATGAATAGATTTGTTCAATGTAAGCCCGAACAAACAACAAGGGAGCTTTTAAGCGTCCGTAAATGTCCTGCAGATCTGAATGTCCTAGAAGTTTGCTTTGTGCTGAGCAACAGAGGAGCCACAAAGCTAAAAATAAATAGTTCACGGATGAAACGGTAGCAAATAGCACCCAGGGAGAATCAATGCTCTCTGCTGAAGCGGCCAGGATGAAAGACTCTGACACCGCCGGAGAGCCATTAACTCTTCATCTTCTTATTTAAAAGAAAGCGGCTCATTTTTATCTTGTTAAATAAGAGCTCAGACTTGAAATGAAGGCCACTCACCGAGGAGGTCTCTCAAACAATCAACATGGAGTTGTAAATACTTTTAGAACTGGATGTTTTATGTTCAGTCCCGACACGCCACAGTAATCATTTGTGAAGTCTCGGGTGTGCTAAAGTTGTTTTTCTGCTTTTTGTGACCCTGCTGTAAGTGCGTGGCAAGCATGTGTCTGTGTGTGTCACTGTCGTGTCGCGTAGACTTTGTCACCTCGGCTCTGATCTCCTTGACACCCCCCATCCTTCTTTGCAACAGGATATTTATCAAACTGACATGCTGCTGTTGTCTGAACCAAGAGTAGGACTCCCTTTACTGAGCCGATAAGCTGACAAATCGTGTAGATCCTCACGACTGTCAAAAAAGGTGTCCAGGAGCAGTTGTTAATGACGAGAGTCACGAGGAGGAGTTTCAGATGGGAGGCCGGCCTGTCACTGCAGCCTCCTCGTGTCTTTGTTGTGGTTCAGCGCCAGTGGTTTGTCTTCTGTACCAAGATAAACAGGCACTGAGGTGTTTTCCACTACTGCCTTTGAAGCTGCACTACATTTACTTGACTTTACCGGCAAATTCAAGAAGAAAATAAGACCTCATAGATAATACAGTCATGTATGAGGTCCGTGTGGTTTGTCTCGATTTTTCACTGCTCCGCTTGCTGTGCAGCCTCCATTTATCTTGATCTTAACTTTCATTGAATTAAATCTGGCCTGATGAACAAGCCGTATAAATCTAATGCTATCTAATGATAGCATCTGAAATATGAGGGTTGCTCTCCAATTTGATTTGTTTCTTGTAAAATTATCAAATTAACATTTAATCAAGTCAAATCGTTCAATCAGCTCAAAAGACGGCTTGTGTGTTGTTCATCTCCACTTTGAACCCTTTTGGGAATTTGGCCAAAAAAGGGGCGAAAATACCAGTTACCACATACTTTACTAATAGTGGTGAAAAATGATGATAACGAGTGTGATTATCAGGGGTGTTTTTGAGAAGACGAAGCAGAGGCACAGATATGCACCACCAGCAGTGTACTTTTGCTTACACTTAACTTATTGGGCTTCCAGCTTGCCCGCCCATTCCCTACTGCACAGTGGACCCCTGCTCTGCATTGTTCATTGTTGGGCTGCACTCATTGCTGACTCATGGAGACCGGCTCCAAACAGCGTGACCGACCTCGGCTCTTATTAGTTTGTTCCCCCAGAGGTTAGTGCATCGAAACTCAGTGGAGCCCACATTAAGGCCTGTGTCAGCGCTCAGCACCCTCCCCGGCCTCCTCATTCTACAGAGCTGAGCCCTAACCTGCTTTTGTATTCTAAAAAGAGTCTTGAGATGCGGCTTCTCCCACTCTTAATTGCATAACAGCAGAGAATGTTGCCGCCAGTAATTGACCAAAATCAGTGGACACTTTGGTTCCAGAAGCTAATGAGCAGTCCTCTGTAGCCAAAACAAGTGACCCAGCAGTATTCCTGCCACTGTGCTGTTGTGGCCATTTGTCTTTTATGAGCTGTTCCAGCTGGATTTCTGCCATCATTAGCTAGTTTTCTCATGCAACTCTGCTGTCAGTTACACTGAGAGCATCCTCCCAGAGATGATGCTGTGTCAGTGCTGTTGTTGTTTCCCTGGATGCACGGGGTGGACTTGCTTCATCCATAGCCTCCTCTTCGGTGGATGGTCGACCGGACGAATAGGATTGTAATTCAACTAAGGACTAATGCTTTCTTCAGTATGTCTCGTGGCTCTTGTCTCCAAGTCCTGCTCTTTTTGGTCATGATGCTTAATTCTAACATGTCAAATACAGCCATCTGAATATTTGTTCTGATTGACGAGGGTTATTTGTTGGCTTTTGAAGTCATGTCATCTGTGGATGATTCTAAAACTGTTGTACATGCTAAATCAAGTGCACTTTATACTGTAATGATCACCTTTCTGTATGCACACTTCGGCTCTCCATTCTTCTATTTGCTATGGATTTTGTGTCAAGAATTCTTCACCTTTGTCACATCGTTAAAGGGTGATTTTTCACATTCACTGACTTGTGAATCCTGCCTTCATACAGAGCAGTCTGGTTAGTGTTAGAGCTGTTGAAATATTTGCTGGTTGTTAATAGCTCTGCGCTCGTGTATGTTTTTTCTTCCCCTAATTTTTTTCCACAGAAGTGATCTTGACCGTGTCATGTGTTACTGCCTCACAGCGGGTCCGTGTTCCAGCCTGTCTGTCCTGCTTCCCTTGGCTTCCTCTGGCTACCTGCCTTTGACTGTGACTGTCCCGTGGTCGTCTCTTCCCTGTTTGTTTGTGCCAGAATATCCTCCTTGAAACGATTTGCCATGTGAAGAGTTAAGGGAAGCCGTCTTCCTCTGTGCGTTTATGGGACTGCTAAATGAAGCAGTCCCATGACTATTGCACTAAAACACACAATGTCATTATGCTGTACTGATAATGCACAGCCCAGAGTCAGCCCTGCCTGTCGTGTTTTCAGGGGTTCTACCCCCCTGAGCTCACTTTCTTCACTTGCACCACATTTCTTGCACACACAGGCACTTCCTGACATGGATGTCAGCCTTATTTGCGAGGTAGAAACTCCCACAGGGCATGTTGGATGGTTAACTATTTCACACACATGGCGCACATCTCAGTTGTGTGGATCCTAAGTGGTGGAGACAAGCAAACGCACCTGTGTCACACTGCAGGGTGCTGCAGCTGAGCACAGGGTGCAGCCACAACAACCTCTCTGAGCTGTTAAATCTCAGCTTACATGAAATACAGCCTCCTCCTTTTCTGCTTGTGTGATATGGTTCACGATGATGTGCAGAAAAAGATTGAAATACCTCTGGCAGTGCTGAATATTAGTCAGTTTATCAACCAAAAAGAATAATGGGCAGTTTTCTGAACTCATTGTTTAAGTGATTAATCAAAAACGGCAGTCACGCAGGGATCAACTGGTCCTCTGTTCCTTTCTGATGCCTAAACACAGTAACCACTGTGCTCACTGAGCTTTTTGCTCCTTTCACTGCACACATGCTTGTAATGCTAACAAAGGCAGATTTACCACTCCAAAACTTTAGTCTGTCTTTAAACGACACATTTCTGGCTTTAGCCAAGAAATCTGAAGTCGATTCCACAAGCCGGTCGACCAAGTTACCTCCAACTATCTGAAACATGTGGCTGATCTCCACCACACGTAAGAGACATAAGCAAAGAAACGGCATTGCTCTTGTATTGCAGGGTAGAGTTATTATAATTAGTCCTAATATTACACATGGGAGGATTCTAGCATCTGAACATGCATTCTCCTTTTTATATTTTATGGTTTGTATTTTCTAACTGCAGGTTTCCACCTTTTTGCTGAAAGAAAGCAGGCTTTTTAATGCGTGGACTAAGAACATCAGGCAAGGAGGGACAGAGCCTACATATGATATGCAAAAGATTAGAATCCAGTACGATGAATATATTACAGAGCAATATTTACAGTTTTTGCGCTCTCATGAATGGACCTTTGTCTTTGCAGTAAGATATTTGCAATATGAAATTTTCTGTGGGCTTAAAAAGGAAAGCTCTGGTATTAATATTACTAATATTCTGTGCTCTTGGGCAGTGAACACAGTATATAGCAAACTAATTATCAGGATGTGCCAACACTTGCATCTTAGATTATGACAGCTGAAAAACTCATTATTTGATCAGTTTCTCCAACTTTCTCTGTCATGTTATTAATCTTAGGGGGAAACTTAACTATAGAAACCTTTAAGTTCTTCCCATTACTGTAGTCCTAGAGATGAAAGCAACCAGTCTGATGGTGACAGTAACTAGTTTTCGGTTTGGCTGGTCATCACTGGTCACCAGGGCTATCCGACTCTGTGTCGTTCACATTGACACACGAGCTACAGGATGGTTCTCGTCCCTTGAACAGCAACGCAGACTTTGACATTAGCACCAGAAACGCTTTCTCCACTCTTGGTTAAAAAGATGTACTGGTTTGGATAAGAGCTGATGCAGAGAGATGGAACAATAGAACGGCCTTTTTTCCCCCTGCAGAGTTCTTCTGCATCAATAAGTTGGGTGAGAAACTTTGTTATACGATTAGCAATGTCTATATTTCACTGTGATAAGATCGACCGTGAACTGAAAACATAATTCTCAACCGAGCTTGGACAAATTAAGTTGGTCTGTCTTTTAAGCTGGTTGTTAGACGAGCGCACATGGGCAGGAATAAGGGACACCTCTGCTGTTTCTCTGATTAGATAAGGTTGGATTTCATTTATGCAAAAAAAAAAACACTAAAAAAACCCAGAGATGATAAATTCGAAAGGCAAACTTTTAAATAATTTGTAAGTCGCTTTGGATAAAAGCGTCTGCTAAATACATAAACATAAACATAAATAAGAGGCACTGCATCTCACTGATCATCTCAGTTCAGCCTTTAAGACATCCAAAATGGCAAATTTGCCTATTTCCTAGTTACTGTCGGAGCAGGGACATTTTCCTAAACTCCCTGATGATTTTAAGCTGAATGATTAACCAAGTAATTGAAAAAAAATTACAAAAAGATGAGCCAATAAATCAAATGATTATTTCAATTTATAGTTGCCTCAGGCCTCAGGCTTTGTGTATAATTGTTTTTATTGGGGGGGGGGTCTTGCTATGTAAATGGTTGACATGATACCAGCAGACATTCGAGTCGGTTCAGATTTCTGCCAGCAACATTGAACATCATGGGAATCTATTCCGGGTCTACAGCTGACAACTTTAATCTGCGGAACATCCCAAAATCTAGCGTGCAGAACACGGGCCGCATGAAACCCTTAACCGACATCATCTCACAGCTCTGCTCTTCACATGCTCCCTCTCCATCTCTCTTCCTGTGTCACAAGTGTTCCGTGTGAAACTTTGTTGGAAATATCTCTGAAACAGGAGCCGCAGTGTGATAGTTTTTTGTTTTTTGTGTCCTCTCTCTTGTGTTGTGGTCCAGGTGGAATCGCGGGACACGTTGAACAGCATTGCGCTCAAGTTTGACACCACCCCCAACGAGCTGGTTCAGCTGAACAAGCTGTTCTCCAGAGCAGTGGTGCCTGGCCAGGTGTGAACCGCCGCCCTTACCGATACATTCTGCTCCATCACCTCATCACTCTCCCACCGCAGCCTCATATCTCCCAACACCTCAAGCTCATTTTGATCGCTCATAATATGTTGGCAGTGGTTTGCTTTAATCTCAAAGTCTCTTTCCTGCACGTGGGAATTCGTCTGAAAAACTGGAAAAGGGAGGTTTTTAAAGACTCCACATGTATTTTTGCACCTATTTTATTTAGAGCAACTCGCTGACTCACTAACCACATCCCTACACTCATTGTCCATCTCTGCCTGCTAATTACACATTGGGATGCACATTGTCTCATAAGACTTGTCTTTTTTCTCCTAAAAAAGACCAAACAACATGTGTGATGTTTAAGTTCTACCTATGCTGCCGTCGTTCTTCCTACGTCGCACAAGCTAGCCGTCTTTAGTCGGCCAAACCCGCTGCCAGCTTCCCTGGCTTTGATGTTTAATGACTCATTTTCAGCAATACTCCCAAATTCTAAATCTGTTTTGTTTTTTGGGGGGTGGGGGAGGTTTGTAATGGGGAAATGTGACAAACATCCAAAATTCTATTTTGTCTATGTATTTTCTGGCATCAAAACCAATTCCAGTGGAATGGACACAATTAGCCACAGCCGATCCTGCTGGCACCTGCCAGTTTTTTTTCCCCTCTCCCAGCTCTCATCGTGCAAACAGCGGGGCGTGTGGAGCACTTACTGAGCCATCATCTCCCCTCGACTACTACAGATGAGACTAAAATTAGGCCACAACAAAAATGGCTTCATTTTACTTAAACTCAAAAGCTGCAGTTTGTGAAAGCCCCCCAAAAAAAGAAAACCTCAAACAAAAGAGAGCCTTATTGTAAAAGTACAGAGACAAAAAGCTTAAATGCCTCCAACCTTTTTATCAGAGTCGATCTAATGGCACACATGGGACCTCTTAGAGGGGGATCAGTGATATTTATACAAACCCTTTTTTTGCTCTTGAACTGATGAGCTGAATTAGTTAAAAGCCTGGATTCCTCTGTCTAAAGGTAATAGTTTGACATTTTGGGAAATGCATTTATTGGCTGTGGAGCCGATTATTCAATTGGAAATTCACACTCTGTTCTGGAGCTGTAGCTTTAATGTGAGGAGAAAACTGAGTTTATTCCAGTGTTTCTCAATTCCGGTCCGCATGACTCACTGCCCTGCATGTTTTCGATGTTTCCCTCCTCCACCACAGCTGATTCAAATGATCAGCTCGTCATCGAGCTCTGCAGTGGCCTGATAAGGAGCCATTCATTTGAATCAGCTGTGGTGGAGGAGGGAAACATTGAAAACATGCCGGGCAGAAACACTGGCTTATCCTAACAGGGAAAATAGGGAGGAACTCTTCACTCCCCCCCCCCAAAAAAATCCCCATATACATCCACTAACTTGTCTTAAACATACATGAAATTTGATGCAGTTTGCTGCATCTATAGACCTGTTTCTGTGTAACATCATCACAGAGGTGCTTGCGCACCCGGGGGGGCAACAATCATCTGCTCATACGTGTTGGCAGAGATGACAAGGCAGTTAATTCTTCCAACCACCAAAAAAGATGGATGGAATTAGTTCTTTATTCCAAGCCCTTTGCTAGGAGCCAAAGAAGATGGAGTATCCTGGCCAGTAGAAAGGCAGAGTTGGATCCCATCAGTTTTTACTTCATGTGTCAAAATGCAAAACTCGGATCCCTTGTCATAAAACTTTCTCTTGTAGCTACATAGAGATTATCTGCTTCCAATGATTTTCTTGTATAAACATCTAAATGACACGAGACTGTAAGGCTGAGCAGTTACTTTCCAAAGCGTCTAAGCATCTAACAATTTTGGTCGGACAAACCTGCTTAAATGTATTTTAATTAACAGTCTGGATTTGGTCTGAAAGAGACTATTATCACAATGGATTTTTTTCCAGTTTTATGAAAACATAAAGTGCAGAAAACGTGCCCAATTGCGTTTTGCTGGATAACCTGTCCGAAGGTAATCCAGCTCATAACTCCATGTAAAACTTCAGCTTCTACAAACCTATATTTCTTCAAGTTAAACAAATGTGTCAAATATTACTCAGTGACTTTCAAAACGATCCTGTTTTCTTTCAGACATTTCTAAGCGAATATCTGCAGACTTTTAAAGGAGAACTCTGGTATTTTTAAACCTAGACCTTATTTCTGTCATGAAATACGTTTCTCTACTCACTGAGAACAGTTTAGCGAAAGTCAGCGTCCTTCGGAAGATATTTCGATCACTCAAGATCTGCGTATATCCATATAACAGGAGAGAGCAGGGCATAGACGATGCAGCCTCTAAATAATCTGTCTTTACTTCACCAATACTTTAAGCTGAATGAATGAACAAACATGTACTATAGCTCTGTTGGCACATAGCTACTGTTATGTGGCTACTTGCGGCTATAGGAGAGCTAACGGAGGGAATTCTACACACACCTCTACTGGGACCACTTCATCCACACACATGGCTGCAGCACAGCTCATTCACTCCTGTAAGAAGGTCCATCTTACTCAAAGTCGTCGTTCACATTGTCAACATTTGATAAATATCCTGCCATGTTGCACAAAACTAGCAGTAGCAAACTCCATGTGAAGTTAGCCGACTGTCACAGAGCACGGAGTAAATAAACTGTGCTCCAGGGGGCGTGTGGATGAAGTGGTTTCAGTAGAGTGCCTGTGTAGAAATCCCTCTGTTAGCTCTCCTATAGCTGCAAGTAGCCACATAACAGCAGCTATGAGCTAACAGAGCTAACAGTACACGTTCGATCATTCATTCGTCTTAAAGTATTGGTGAAGTAAAGACAGATAATGCCTTATTTAGAGACTGCATCGTCTTTGCCCCGTTCACTCCATTATATGGATATACGCCGATCGCGAGTTATCTAAATATCTTCCGAAGGACGCCGACTTTCGCCAAACTGTTCTCGTGAGTAGATAAATGTATTTCATGCCAGAAATAAGGTTTAAAAATACCGGCGTTCCCCTTTAATGAACATGTGCACAACATTTTTGGCCAGCACATTAAATCTGAGCTGCGTCTTAACAGAAGCAGCTTTGTGACCTCATCACAGAAGAGAGGAAGCTTGGGTCCCCATCACAGCACAGCACAGCACAACACAGCGCTGGGGATGCTTTATTGAGCCGTTAAATGTCGTGTTGGGTTTTGGGATTTGGGATGGACATTTTTTCTCCATTATGTCACATTTAGGGAAAGGAAACAATGAATTGATCTTTTGGGGGGAAAATACACACAGCCCTATCAATAATGGAAAAAAATAATTAGCTGCAGCCCTGTTCATACATAAACTAAATACATGGAGGGACTGTATTCACTGTTTTCTAACCACAAATACCATCCCATCGCTGCCAATTCTGACACGCTGACTCTCTGTGACGGTGCACGCTCTCACTTTTTCCTCTCTGTGTTTATCTCATCAATAACACCGGCCCGTTCTAATGATTTCATGTTATTTGCCTCGTCAAACATATGGTTGGGTTGTTTAAGATTCCCTCTACTAACTCGGGCGTGCTTCTATGTATGGTGTTTGCGCAAGGGCAGCACCTGTGTAAATACAGACGTGGATTGTGTTTGCAGGTTCTGTACGTCCCTGATCCCGAGTACATCTCCAGTGTCGGAAGCTCCCCCTCCCTCAGTCCCATCAGCCCCCTGTCTCCCACCTCCTCCGAAGCTGATTTAGAGAAGGCAACGGTATGTTGACCACACCTCTGATTCACAATCTCACACACTCAGAAAATGTCTTGTAATAAATGGAGTCGAGCCAAAAATAAAACCGATTCTGCTTTCTCTATATTACATCCATTCCCATAAAAGTTTGTCTTGAAAGTCAAAGTGGGTTTTGCTGTCGTCAATCAAAAGAATTGCTTTCAATTTTAAAAAGAAAATGATTCTATCTCCAGGAGTTGCTTATCACTGAAGCAGGTGGCGGATGTTAAGATCAGCTGTTGGACCCTTTTGTGCCTTATTAGTCTACATGGTGGCTCACATGCAGGGCCTGTTCACGCACACAGCTGAACCGAAATGCATCCACTTCTGCCTCTCTGTCTCACACACACACACTCATGCACACACCACACACATAAATACTGACTTATCCCTCAATCAGCGTTGTCACGTCTTAAAGCTCTGCTCATTGTGTGCCAGAAGGTGAACACTGCGGATGATGTGTTGAGCTGTCAGGGACAAAAAAAGACAAAAAGAAGTGCCCATAAAAGCTGCCTTTTACTTTTCAAGGACAGGAAGCGATATGCGTGATTTGTGTGTACACATAGGGTGGGTGCTAGGATGTGCGTTAACTCCTCACGGTGTTGCTCTTCTCTTCATTGTGGAACACTTTAACATTCGTGTGTGAATTTGTGAAATTATTCAGTCACTCAAAAAAGCCCCATTTTGTTCCACATTATCTTTCCTGCGTGTAAAAACAGAGGAGAGAGATCAGGGTGCCCGGGTGAATACGTTTTGAAGGGACAATAATGAAATGGTAACATTTCTGCTTTAAAGCTGGAAAGAAAAAAAAATTAATTTCTCAAATTCACATTTACACAAACAGAATCCTAGATGTTTCTTTATAACAGATGGTTATTTATCATCAAAAAATTGATTCCCGCTTTTTATAGCTTTGATATAGACGGAATAATTAATCAGCCAGTTATTACGGCTGATTATTTCAGACAGTCGACATCGACCACTGATGATTTCAAAACAATTTTATCATATGGCTCATGCCATGGCAGCATGCCATTCTGTTTCTTTTTATTGATGTTTATACAAAAACAGATTAATTCAGATGCATAGATGGTCAGAAACAATACAAATATAAACATCAACATCAATTTTTGAATATTTCCTCTTGTAGAATAATGAATCTTCTCTAATACCAAATAGTGTAGAAGGTCATTGATCCACATCTTAAAGGCTGGGGGAAGTTTCTTCTTCCACTTCAACAGCGATAATCGCCTAGCTATGAGAGATGCCAAAGCTACCATATTCTTTGCCGGGCGGCTAAGAAACATGGTTTAACTACAAAGTACACACGTATGTTGTCATATTCTTGCTCTGACATTGGCTCTCGTCTGCATGGCATCATTATTCTTCCCACTTCTCCAGCCTCATCAGCAGAGTGTAAGGCATGCAGGAAAGCTGGAGACAGACTGCATGTTTTTTTGTGGATGAAGTGATTTCAGGTCTGATGCTGACAGCCATACTTAGGCTGGCCTCACAGCTAGGACCAGCAGTGTGAGCCATCTCCCTCAGGTACAGTGGCTGCAGCATCTGAACGCGCAAATCATTAAGCATCACAGGAAGCCCAGTGGTCCTTAAAGAAATATGACTGTTTGCTGGTCTCCATGGAAACATGGGTCTTTTGTGCCTTCGCCAGAACATGGATTTCATCTCCACTGTCTTCCCAGTCACCGCCCGTCTGCTTCGGATTCCACTTGTCCGACCACAAGTGTTTTTCTTTTCGGGTCCACTCTCGTCTCTGATGGTTAATTTCTCCGCAGCTGCCAAAAGAAAGGCCCCCGTTCATTTAACATTTATCTATTTAGGTCACTGCATGCGAGAATGGGAGCATATTCTGTGAGAGAGAGGGCCTGTGACTGCGGAGAAATTAAGCCTTTAAAAGTGATGCCGTGTCTGATATTTAGAGCAACTAATGAACGGAGCTGCTCACTCTCCCAGAGAAGCAGCCAGGCAGCAATTATTCCAAGCCGAGGAAGTGTGCTTGGAAGGCAGAATGAAGGGAACATTACCTCATCTGATGTGTCAACTCTGTGTTTGTGTTGGTGGAGGCATAATGTGTGTGTGTGTGTGTGTGTGTGTGTGTATCTTTGTGCGTGAAAGTGTGCCCAGTTGTGTTAACTGGTCAATCTTTGTGACTGCTTCCCGTTCCCCGTTTGTGTGAGAGAGAGTTAAATCTTAACAAAGAGGATTGCAGCAGCTAGGTGCCATTTTTTAAATGTATTTTTACCACAGGAAGGGCCTGAACAACTCACTCTTCTGGTTCTGGGAGGTTTATAGTAAAAGCAGTGCCAGCAGCAAACAGCTGGTGAAGCATCTCTTTTAGATTAGGATACGATAGGAGTAACATGATTTTTAGCTGATTGTGCTTAAAAAGCCTTTTAGATATTCAAATAGCCTAACAGATAATCAAAGATATTTAGTCTTTCCCTTAATTTGTTAGTCATTTTATCAGTAATAAAAACTTATAGGTTTTTTGAAGGCTACATTTGCATTATCTGCCTTTTGTTCTGTGCTTCAGGAACCCTAAAAAAAAACGCAAAACAGCAAGCCAAAACATTACGATTACCCCTTCCAAATATACCATCAGTCAGGTGATGTGACAAGAAATCAGCTGGGGCCTGCAGATGCACAGAGTCTGCAACTCCTCTGATTTTCCCCCGTGATATCAGGCTTCAAGGCATGAGCAGCAGATCCTTTAAATCCTCTAAGCTCTGTGTCAGAGCTGCTGTTGATTGAACTTGTTTCAGCTCATAGCCAACACCCTGTCACCAGTTCATGGTTTGTCCCTCCTCAGAAGAAATGATTCATAAGAGTCATGACAGTTGGTCTCACCAGTACAGACCAAATGCACACAGAAGCCAAGCTATTTCTGAGATGCTCTGAGCAACTGGATGGTCAAAACAGTTTTCCCCGTTCCTTCCTGTCCAAACGTCTCTAAAAGCCTTTAATTTGTTTTTCATCGCAGGGTTGAAAAATATTTCCGAAGTCTTGTAGTCTGTGCTGACATGGAGTAGAAATTGGTATGGTTATGATAGTCAGTGGGGTTACATGGCACTGTTAGGAATCAGATTAATGGCTCAATTACAATAAGACTGAGTTATTAAGTTCATGTATACGCCTTAGTTTATACTAGAAATTGGACCGGATCGGGTTACTCGCAGTCGGATTAAGACCCCCAGATAACTCGGTTGATAGTCACACTAAGCGTGCTTTCAGACGGTGAAGCACGTGGTGATTTGGACTTTGCGTTCTGCACATGTTCGAGATCTTTTCCCAGGATCGTGACCCGGAAGTCGAAGGAGACGATATTACTGTTGTTGTCGCCGCCGTTGGAAAGAAACAAACAACGCGATGGAGGATATGCCGTTGTGCATCACGTTTGTGCCATAACCATACTCGTCACAAACGAAATGTAGAGGGACGTAGCTTCATCTTGCTCTTCGTTCGCCATCTTTCTCGAATGCCTGAGTTTGTTGTTGTTGGTGGTGAAGACATCAACAGGGAGTGGCTCTATTAGCAATAGTTAAAATGGGTAGAGCGCCGCCTATCGTACCGGGGTATGACGTGCTTTGTGCCAATGATTCCATTTATTCACCTCCATATATACTTGGATAATTGCCCTTGCTCAAATAAGGAGCATAACCCAACTACAGCTATAATGAATTAATCTCATCATGTAGACCCACTGATTGTTGCACCTTCTGAAGGGACTTTGGGCTGTGGGGTCTGGTTGTGATACATTCTGTCTTAAAACTTTTTGAAAATGGCATTCAGATGTCGCATTCATGTCATAGTTCAGGCTTGGGATTTGAGCTCAAACTCTGGAACAGAATAACTGCTGTATGCCTTTTAAAATTGATTAAACAGGCGAATCTTGTAATATAAACTGCTGTCTCAAGTGTTTTTATGTTTCGCCCAGTCCCATCTTGAATATTCAGCTCTGTTTCCTTTGCAAGACAGTAGTGGAGAAAAGAGTGGTTATTTGAATTAACAGAACATTTTTTTGTTTCCCACCATGCAGTTATCTAGTTCCGTGTTTCTTTGACTGAGCCCAAGATGAAGCCAGATAAATACGACTCTGAAGGGTCTTCATCCTCTCGGTTTGCCCGTTGGCCTGCTGGTATTGGCAGAATAAAGTAACACATCTTGCAGGCATGGATCGTTGCCTGGCTGTCTGACTGGCTCTATGAGTTGTGTGTGTATGTGTGTGTGTGCACGGGTGCTGGCTGCCTTGCTGTTTGGCAGCCACCACTCACTGGCATGTTGCTCTCTGGTCATCTGCGTGGGCACTTGTGTCCTCTTCGTCCTAACCGGACCTTCCCTGTGACCGCAATGAAGCGCACACTCACATACAGACTTACTCACCCTGGTACCGTAACTACTACTGTGACCTTCTCTGTCTCTTCCTCGTTTGGCATCACTTGTGCTTCCCTACCTGCTTCCTTCCTCTCTTCCTTCTGGGGTGCAATCTAAAATTAGTGTAGGATGAAGTCAGACCATGGCAGATTCTGTTCAGCAGCTCTTCGGGGCTGTGGCCCGACGGTAATACTTGGCGATAGAAACAACAGCACAGACTATTCTTGAGGATTTGTGGATTCAGCCCTCTCATTCATTACTTGCTAAATGTTTTCATCCCCACTAGGTGGAGCTGTGGGTTGATTTTATTTTTTTTTTTTTTTTGTTTGTTCACAACAGTGTCACTGTCAAGGTCAAAGCCAGGTGGCTATTACATAGTCAGAAGTGCAGTAGATTTCATATTTCAAAGATCTGTTTTTTTGTTATTTTTGTCAGATTTTTCAAGAACATTCATGCACAGCCTCTATTTTCAGTGATTGTATTGGGGCCTTTTTGTCTCTTTTTACAGCAGTCACAGGCTCTTCTGCATTTTTTCCTCTTCTGCTTTTAACTGTAACTGAAGAAAGAAATGTCCTCATGAAGCCAAAAGGACATTGATTTATTGCTTTTGCCCCCACAACAGCTGTCATTTAACGCTGTTACAGTGATCACCAACATTACTGCCAGTGATGGGGGGGTGGTGGACGGGCAGGCAGGCTGGCTGCTTTGTTCTCAGTTCTCAGCATTTTTCTTTAGGCACACATAATCAGCTTGATTAATCTTTTCTTTCAGTTTAGCTATGTGATCATATTTTGTTTTTAAAAAATGGATTATTGTATTAAAACTGGCAACATCATTACTTTATAAGTCAAATGCAGGACTTTCTGTGATGTTTGATCTAATTTTGACATTATAATCCATCGCTAAAGATTGACTTTAATCTTCTTCCACTGTTTTGAATTTATTTGGCTTTTTGTAACACTGGGTTAGAGTTCAGGGCAGCTCTCCAAGCTCTTTAAAAAGGTATCTCAAGCCTCTCAGAGCCTACTTAAATAAAAAAAATTTAAAAATTAAAGTATATGAGTGGTGTAATGCAAATAATGTACTTGTTCTGATTAATTCCTATCCTTTTGATGTTGCATTCAATCATAGAATCCAAAACAGTTTCCAAGGCTCTAAATGAAATCGGGTCTTTTCAGGACGCAGGCGCATCAACTCAACTCAACTCTCATGCGGGTTTGTTTTTGGTCTAGGATTTTTTCATAACTTCTGTCTGTAGTTTTGCCTTACCCTTTTGGTTGTCTAGACAAGGGTTTGTATGAGACATAATAAAGAGGCAGGTGAGTTTTGAATTACCCCTTGAAGCACCACACTGTAATACCAGCTGGGAAAATATTGGATGCCTTAGAGGCCAGTGCAGGAGAAACACTGGTCATATATTTGAGGGTGAAAACAGAAAAGCAATATTCATTTCAGTTATGTGAAGTATTTTTGACAGGGTGATGTTGACAGCTGTATTGATTTGTCAGCTGTACTTTATTTTTCGCACTAACTAGCTCATTTTAGCACACTTCTTCTTTATATCATTGATTGTTAAAGCACGGTACTTGTCTGCTGGGTTACTTCAAATATTACACTTGGTAGCTTGAACTATTTAAGGTAGATGAGTACAATTTTATTTGATTAACATATACATATGAATGATATATTGAGTCAGCTAGAGTCTTAGCTGTTTCGCTTTGAAGGACATGAACTCTAGTTAGGAAGTGGGCACCCAAGACCAGGTCAGAAAATGGTGCTAACACATAGTTTTACATAATGCTTGAACTTTTCAAGTAATTTCTTAAATGAAAGGATTCTGCTTTTATTTTTTTAGAAGTTTGAATAGCAGTTGAATAGCAGTAACTGGCTAACTGAAGGTAATTTATGAATATTTAACTTGGAAAAACTGGTATACAAGTTAAAAAAAAAAGAAAAGCTAATTAGCTAAAAAGCTAAAAGGGCTATAGCTACATTTGTTTGAAGAATGGTTATGTATATGGTTAAGTAAAAGTAATGAATATTTTGGGGGAACAGGAATAGCTAGCTAAATCTAATAAATCCTGAGAATGCTAACAGTACTAAGTCGTAGAGACACTTAGCTTCTAACACTGCAGTTTGATTTTAGAGATTAACTAAACAGAATAATGTCCAAGCAGTTGAATGCAATTCTTTTTTTAAATCCCTTTTTGCATTCAATAGTGTTGAATTTTACCAACTTTAAAATCGATTCAAATTAACAAAAAACCTGACAAAGTATGTGGAAAGAAAACTACGTCACCCCAAAACAATTTGGAGCTACTACTCTGCACCACCATGGTAAATACACAGTATAACAGTATCATATCGATGGTCGTAGAATTGAATATCACTGCCAGGGCATCGTGTTACATTAACTCTTGTGTGCAATGAACCGAAAAAGCTGTGATAAAGGCGGGTCCCTTCAGATATGATGTAGATCACAGAGAAATGCATTTTACAGTATTTTGCCTAAAGAACCAAACAGCTCAAGATGAGGTGTTGGAGAAACCAGCACAAGGAGCCAAAAGCAGCGTGGAGCAGAACAGGTTGAGCAGCGCAGGTGGCCAAGGAAGAACTGCAGTGAAGAAAGAAGAGTGTCAAACATAATGGAAGGCTAGGGTCAGTTTGTTTGCTGAGGTTGGTTTTTCTGGACAGAGTGAAACTTAGACTTGTGTTGCATCGATGACTGTGGCAGCTAATTTGGCTAGGACCGAGGGATTCAATGAGCGAAGTTGTTTGTTGGGTCAACGTCTTACGTGTTGAGAAGATTCTTTTAGCTTGAAAGCTAAAAGGACTTGCAGATTTTGACAAAATCTCACCACTGGTAGTAAGTAAAGTCCATTACTGATTATCCCACAAAACATGGCTCACAATTGCAACAACCTCTCAGTCTCTCTTTTTGTTCATTTTTTGTTTTGTTTTGCAAATTTTGATGTTGCAAGTTACCACAAATGAAAATCATGACATATTGCCTCATGAGCGGCTGTCAGCTGATGGACGGAAAGTGTGTCCTCACAAACCTCCCATGTGGACGCTGCTGAGTTATTTTGTTGCCAACACATGACACCCCTTTCTGAGAAGTGCCAGACTTCTGACAGGGAATGTGTGACTGTTTGTTATGAGGGAGGACATGTTTTGACGTCTGTATCCACTCATTTTATTCCAGGTGCTTTTTGCACATGTACAGGTGAAGAAAACCAATGTTATGTTCAACTTCTTAGCAGAAAGGCATGCTCGAATGAGTCGCTGGGAAGTGACTGGCTAAAAAGGTGCAGTTGTGTAGGTGAGTGTACAGGTGTAGTGTGTACATTTTAAGTGGACAACAAGCTGGTTGAATTCCTACACACCGTCCTCTTTTTCAACAGTTGGGCTTCAGATCTTAAGTTCAACAGTAAATGCTTTCACAGATCAGAGAAACCTTTTTTGATGAGCGCCGATTCCTCTCCTCTTTACACCTCCGTTTTACATTTTCAGGTCCGCTTTCCTTTTTCAGAGGCTTGTTTTGGCTGTGATAGATTGGCCAGCCTCCTCAGCCTTCCCTGGCTGCCAGTGTCTGGGCTGCATGTGTCGGTGTGGGTCAGTAGCTGCAGGCTGTTTGTCGACTGTGCTGGGAGACGGAGAGGGGGAGGTGTGGGGGTGGGTGTTAGAGGACAGCAGACAGTTGTTATGGGCTCCGGCTCTCTTGTCTATGCTCCTGACTGTTAGTGAGGCTCTTCGCTGCTTCTCACATCTCCGTTTGCTTTTGATGCCCTTCCCTACCAGTCAAACCCCTCCCTCTTATGATGACTCCCACACATTGCTCTCTGTCTTGCTTTTACTTTTTCTTCTTTGTCTGTACTCCAGTCGTGCCCTTTCCTTGCCTACAGCTCACTTTAACTTTGGCTTTTTGTTTTGTTTTTCAGTAGCAGCTACTGTATCTACTGTTTCTGTTCTGTTTTTTCCCTATTTCTCATATCCCACACTTCTTCTATGCCTTACCATCCAATCTGACTTCTTCAGCAGACATTCATCACCACACGCACAGTCCAGTCCTGTCAACTATTGTTCGATCTATCGGACCGACATGCGTCCCTATGGAAAGGCATCAGTCAGTCTCTCTATGGCTGCACTGGCAACAAGCCACTAATACAAACACCAACTCTGCACACCTTGTGTTTCCAGCCCAGCACACACACCATCTGTGGCAGATTGCAGAGTTACCATAGCAGAGATGAAGTAGCAGTAGCGAAATTGCTGTATAGTGTGTGTGTCAACATAATATACAGAAAAACAACATGGTTGAGACATCATTTAAATTCCATCTTGGCTGTGCAGCATCTGGCAGACTATAGAAAAGCAAGAGCAATAATGAGAGGGGAAAAATTGTGTTGTGGAGTTTTTTTTATCTTGAAATGTATATTTGATATATTATTTTCCTCCACTGGCTTAAATCATCTGGTAAAATCTGTTTAGAAATCCACTGATTTGTAATTTTGCAATTACACTGAAACACACGATCAAGAAAACCATTGCATCAACTCCTTCTACATGTCAGGGTAAAGTAGCTGTGCAGAGGGTAGAACAGGTTTCTGAACAAGCCTACTGACCAACTGCTTCTGGACCAAACCCCTGACAAGTGAGTCAGAGAATGCAGGCAGATGTAAAAAATCCTTGCAAAATACATAGAATCACTATCTGTAGATGCAAAACGGCAGCAGAACCAATGAAAACATGCAAAAAGACAACAAACAGATGCAAAACCACCATGTAGAGACACAAAACAAACCCTGAAGAGATGGAAAACAGCAGCCAACCGATGCAAAATCTCCCTGTAAAGACAAAGATTGATAATCAACAAACGGATGGCAACAACAACTATGTGGAGGTGCAAAATGGCAATTAAAATCAAAAATGGAGAAAGATTTGTTTCTGGCTCGTTTTCAACCTTTGGGCTTTGCTTCTGTTTTCTGAACAGAGACCTTCTGCATTCCAAATTACATCCAAATTATCAGTAATATTTCATGTGAAAACATTTAGTATATTCAGCTTTTGTTTATTACTGTAGATGAATAATGTAACTACTGGTAATTACACTGCTGATTATTGCAAGCAACCAGGTTTAAGCACATTTAACATATTCTCCAAATGTGCCCTGGTAGTCCACCCTTTGCTGTGCACCGTAATTTAAGCTCTGGTCTCATATGGATGTTTTTTACCTAATTGCCACTCTGAAGTTCAGGCTAGCACGAGGCACATTCTTTTGGCTCTTTGGTGGGTTTTCATTTAACCCGATTGTCTGTCTGTGCATAAAATCACAGTTTATTTATAGATAATACATTTAAAGACTCAAAGGCATTAGATTGATGAAATGAGACACAAATTAGTCACGCCATGTTTTACCAAGCAAACCGAGCAGTGCCTGCTCTCCAGTGCTCATTAGTTCTGAGCTGCCTGTAAGGTTGAAAACTATTTAGTTTTACACAAAACAAGATCAACTGGAATAAACTGCATTTGTCCCGTGTTTCGTTGTGCCTTTCTTTATGTTACTGCAGCCAACAGGAAAGACCTGCCTCGGTTTCAGATGAAAGTCAGATGGCAATAAACAGTCTAACACACAATGATTGTTTGTTTGTCTCCACACCGCCGCCGATCCTCCCTCCAGGACTCCGATGCACCCCCCAGACCAGAAGGCGTTCACCCCCCGGTGTTCTCGGCTCTGCGCCAGTCCAGAGTGGTGTCATCCACCTCCGAGGAGGAAGAGGCCCTTACAGAGAAGTTCCTCAAGATCAACTGCAAGTACATCACTGATGGCAAGGTAAGACATCTGCTAACTGCTCAAGTCAAGTCCAAAGCAGGAATTACCAGCAGCAAAAACACCCACAAGTGGCAGATGGAGGAGGGTGCATGAAGTGGTTGTGTTGTTATCAAATTAAACAGGCCGTAGAGCTGCCAGCTGCAGACGCTCGACACACTTTATACCTGAGTAATACTTGCTATTTTTGGATATAAACCTTTAGAACGAGGTATTTGTTTAATGGCCGATGTGTTTTTACACAGGACAGAGTCCAAATGCATCAAGCTAGCGCAAGAGGAAATCAAAGGAAAAAATCCAATCCACATATTCCACTTCAGTAGACCGCAATCAAATGGTCTGTGTGTCGCAGTGTTTTCGAGAGACTTTTTCTGTGCATTCATTTGGTAACAACAGCAGCAATATGCATTCTTTATTTATTTTTACAGATATCAAATTATTTTAATTGATTGATCAATTTCAGAGACAAAAGTCGGGCTTTTAGAAAAATAAAGCATTGATTATTAATGATGCTGTGTGTACAAGAGTAGGCTCATCCGCATAGATCAGCTCAATAAAAGCCTGAGTTTCGCTTTCTTCAGCCGATTATACTCGGTGTTGTATAAATGTATTGATGCAAGTTTTCTAAACTTTCACATTTCAAAGGTCGTTCCAGTTAATTGGTGCATTCTTGTCTACTTTATCTTCTGATCCAAATGTGATTCAGACTTTGCTTTGACTGGGTTCTATGAAATTCCATAACTAGATACTAAAGCCAGTAGCTGATAAAAAGAGATGGAAACCTACATATATGTGTGTACTTTGAACGCATTTTACCACTGAACGCACACTTACTTTGTCAGAAATTGTTTGTGTGGTTGTTCTCAGTCGTTCAGGTCATGGGAATCCTAAGAGCCTGAATAAGGGCAACTGGACGGCATCTTGGTTCTTGAAGACGTTTCACCTCTCATACGAAAAGCTCCTTCGGTTCTGTTGTGGTTGTTGGTCAAAGTTTGATTCAGAGGAGGATGGCAGCTAGCTACTGAGATGGCCTAAATGTAAATACATGCAGCCTTTCTCAAAGTGCATGTTTGTGTCCAGGCAGCTGCCCTGCTCTTTCTCACTCTCTCTCTCACACACACACACACACACACACAGATCCATGGTATTGAACCACAGCTGATTCACTCCCAGGTACCAAATGAAAGCACTGAAGTGGACAGCGCTGGCAGTCAATAACTTCTTGATTTAAGACATTTGTTGTTGAAAATAGATTTAGCCTTTTCTTTTTTTATGTGACACAGGTGCTGTTTGATTATGTTACAGCTTTCCTGTACAGGCTCGAAAAGTGTGGAATTAGTTTTTAGCGTTCCTCGGGTCTGCCTAAGTTTGGAAAAAGAAGAGATTATAGATAAATAATGGGTTTCCAGTCAACAATCCCCTATCCTGAATTTGTATTTACACACAAAGTTATGGCTGAGACAGAAAATTGAAAATCAGCCCATTGTGATTATGTGTCAACAACAAACATTTCCAGACTGTTGCTCTGCTCTCAGAAAAGTCCTGATTTCTAAGAAAATTAGCCTTCAAATGATGCTGTCCATTTTCTCACACAGTCCAGTGTCATGGCATCGTACGCGTAACTCAATTTTGAGTTCAAGAACTTGATTCAGCTGTGCTTTTAAATGTGCTTACTGAGCTTGATATCATCGAAAGCCCTACAGTTAGGGGTTTTTTTATGGGTTCCATGATTAAAAAAGGAACCACAATATAAAAAGTTTTCATTGTGTCGAGGTGAGGTACCGGTTCATTTTCTGCTTTCTCTTCTGTATGTTACGAATACTGAAAATGTATTTATTTGTGCTCAGATGTCAGAAATGGGTCTGCTAAAATACTAAGTTGTTCCATTTATGTATTATATATTTGATAGTTCCTCAGCCTTCCCTCTCTTTTCCCTTGTTGTCATCAGGGTGCTGTTAGCGGCGTTTTGCTGGTGACACCCAACAACATCATGTTTGACCCTCACCGCATGGATCCTCTGGTTCAAGCTCATGGATGCGAAGAGTACGGAATTATGTGTCCTCTGGAGGAGGTGCAGTCTGCCGCCATCTTCAAGGAGATCACAGAACCCAAGATCCGAGAAACCGTCCCAGAGTAAGGAAAAAAAAACACAGCAGGTTTATTTAATTTAAAGCTGAAGAATTACACATGTAATCATTCAATGAATATGGATCTATAAAAGCCAAAACGGTCTTTATAGCTGATTCTCTCCCACATAAATCCCTATTTGTTCTTATTCTGTATCTTCTCTGCGTATTTCTTCCTCTCGCACTCTCAGAAATGCTGCCTCCTCACTGTAATCAATGTCATTCTCTGCTGCACCAATGATCAGATTGCATGAACGACCAAAATAGTTTAATTCTTTCCCCCACATACCAAAATGAAAAGGAAACTGCAATTATACCAGGGTTAATGAAGTGTGCCTTCACCCTCCTACATTGTGATGGCTCACTTTGTTAGGCAGGAGGAGGCTGACACCTCAGAGGATTTATTTCTCTCCTTCTTCAGATTTAAATTTTTCTTTTACTTCTTTTTCTTTTACATTTCTATTTGTTAATTGTATATTTGATCATTTTAGTGTTGTTGAATTTGAATGTACTTTATGCAAGTGACAAATATAGCCTGATGAATCCTGTGTAGTCCTTGTTTTCCCATTTCCTTTAAGGCAGAGCTGTACTTTGCTGGTTTAGTGTTGCCAGTGGAGCCGTCATTGTGCCAGCAAATGGCACAGTTCTGTGTCAGGCCCAGCTGTTTTCTCAGCTGTGGCCCATCGTCTGTCTCTCTTTTTTTCTCCCTCTCTCTCTCTCTCTGCTGATGTCTCTGTGTGTGCGCCTCTGTCTGAGCACACCGTTGAGCAACAAGTGCCTGGACAATGTTATTCTGTGAAGTGTGATGCTTATATCCAACTAACACACAGTGTGTTCTTTAGAAATGCAACAGAGAATTATTTGTGTGCATTACACACAAATAAGTTCCTTTAGACACTGAAATGAAAAACTCTTTGGTATGAAGAATATTAACACTTATGTTGTGTTCTCGCAGGTTTGTTACGTGACTGGTTTAGTGCTGAATTTCCAGTTTAGAATCATTTGCCCTGCCTCACTGTTGCAAACAGGGTGAGCAGTGTGTAATGAAATGCATGACAGAGTAGCAGTGTACAATTTGGCGGAAAGATGGGTTCAGTTTACATTCTATCACTAGAACTCCTCGTAGATGTAGTTTAATGTGTGATCACATTTTTGCATATGGCTGCGTGAACACAAAGCCAGCATTTGTCAGCTCATGGCTAAGGAATCGTATCCGAAGTCTCTGCATCCAGTTTTTGCTCAGATTAAATTATTTTAGGATGCCTCGTCCGCCATGCTGTTTTCCATTTACAAACCAAGTTGCACTCCCAAGAGGCATTTTGTGCATCCACCGAACAGCATCCTGATTGTGCCACATGTAATCGTGCTTTTATCTAGTTCATGTGGAGTCAGTTATTTCATAACGGGATCTGTAATCTGATTAATCTGGAAAGTAGATCATATGCCAAAGTAACAGCAGCTCATCCAGGGGACTGGATAATGTAGTGGGTAACATTGCCGCCTTTCATGTGGGTGATGTGGGTTCAAATCACCTGCATGAAAGGTACTACTTCTCAGGCAACAACCCCTTACGCTATACGCCTACCAGTGTAAGTTGCTTTGGATAAAAGCGTCTGCCATAAACATAAAGAGCTCATCAGATCACACACATCTCAGCTGCATCCTCTATGTTCAACACCACCAAACGGTTGAATTAACAGCTCTGTGGTACAGGTTTTGAAAAACCTGGTGGTAAACTAGCAGCTGAATATGCAGTATGTCCTACAGAAAAACCTGAGCGAATTATTTATTTTAAATTTTGCGTTGTATGATTAGAGCAGAATTCAAGCAGAAGGAGCCATCTTGTTTAACAGCTTTTTTTATTTATTTTAATGTGACTGAATGGCAAATGATTGCTTTTAGGTGTTTAGCATTGCACTTATAAAGTTAGAAGACTCAAAAAATGCTAACTAAAACCGAGCGACTATGATGCAAGTTTCTAGAAGGCCCAGAAACCCTTGATCATACATTTCCTTTAACACATTTATTGTCATTCTTTTAACCATTTATGCCTGCAATACTCTGTGTGTGTGTATAAGCTGGACAGATTATCCAAATATTTATTTTGACTGTTTTATTGTTCCACTTGCATGTTCTCAGTGACTTGGAGCCTCTCCCAGCTGAGAGGCATCCCTCCCAACAGAAAGACCCGGAGCCCCGCATGAGGGAACCAGGGAAAAGTGACAGCGGGAGCACAGCCCCACGCAGCACCGAGGGCTCTTTCTCAGAGGACGTCTTCACGGAGACGGAGCTGTCCCCCATTCGGGAGGAGGAGCAAGCATCCAGTGAGGACCTCCGCTTGGACAAGTCCTCCGGTGCTTCCACAGAGTCTGTGCAAACCATCACCCAGGCCGAGGCTGCTGGTTCACAAGCCCCGGGTAGCACCCGCAGCTCAGTCAGCCAGCCGGAGGAGCCAGTTGCAGCGAAAGCAGAGAACAATCCACCAGACACTGCCACAGTCAATGATAGCCAGTCCCCCATGGGATCCAAGCAGCACAGTGTAGAGAAGCCACAAAGCACAGCCACTACCACCACCAGCAGCAGCACTAGCCAGGCCCAGGGTCCCAGCAGCAGCACCTCTCGTCCAGGGTCCCAAAGCTCTGCCATCACTTCCATCTCAGCCAGTCCACAGGGTGATGCCAACCAGGGTGCAGATGCCTCTAAAACGGACACTATGCAAGGCAAGGAGGAGGAGAACGCAGAGCAGACGCAAAAGAACGACACGCAGATCTCTGTGGAGGGTAAACACACCGAGTTACTGTCAGGAAAAATGTATCATTTTTACCTTGAGAGCAGGTAAAGAACATTTCAGATGATGAATCTGGCCTTGTGCTGTCTTAGCTTCACCACAACATCCGTATCCTCTGAACACAATCAAAGTGAATTTTTCTGCTCTCGATTGCTTCAAAATCCCGTGTCACATGTTGCTCTCTGATAACCTTTCTGTTTCCGCTCTGCTTCGGTGCTAATAATTGGAAAATAAAGACCAAGAGAAACGGTGCCTTTACTGTCGCTATCAGCTTTGCAAAGCTTGCTCGGCTTTATGCGGTTTATGCAGTTCTTTGATCTCTGGCATTGGTGGTCTGGCCCACTCCTGTGTGTGATAAGCTAAAGCCTATCAAACACCACAATGCCACAGACACACCTGGCTCCCCAAATGGGAGACACAAAGAACGAGAAAACCCAACATCAAAACGACACCATCTGAGACAGCATTCAGCTTTTACTTGTATTTTACATCTTTCTTTCATTTGTATTTGTACAAATACTTAACTCCACTCTTCATATCCATGTTTAGATTCGGGAATCGTAGCTGTCATAACACCTATTTCTATCAAACACCAGAAACACTCTCTGATAGGGTTAGGCTCTGAATATTTTTTTTGTACAAAAAATCCGTGAATTTAGCTTCTTGTTAAAAGATTCCTAAAAATACCTCAAAAGAAGCATTGTTGTGACTATCTAAATGCTACCGATACTGCTGTCTTCTAATCGACGGATCATGGGGGGGGCAGGGTTACACCCTGGACAGGTCGCCAGTCCATCACAGGGCCACACAGAGACAAACGAGACAAACAACCACACACACGCTCACGCTCACTCCTAAGGACAATTTTAGAGACACCATTTAACCTAACATGCATGTTTTTGGATGGTGGGAGGAAGCCGGAGTACCCGGAGAGAACCCACGCATACACAGGGAGAACAGAAGAAAGATCATAGATCATAAAACAGAAAAAGGACACATTCAACGCAGCAACTGTGCTAATTGTGGCCACAGCCTTTCACAGTCACAGTATCATTTTTGCCAAGTGAACTACCCTAGCTGTGATTCAAAAAAAGATTTCTTCACAACAAACCAAGAGAAGATGATGGCAGACGGATTTATCTCTGGCTGTTATGATCACACCGAGCTGAACTGCTGAGCCAGGTCAAACTCATAGGCCTCTCAGCAAGGCTGCCCATTAATCTCTGCACATTAGCGCAAGTAACGGCATCAACTTTAAAGTGAAGCCACTTAGAAACCGAAAGTATCCATTTTGAATATGGAATCGGTCACACAGCTGTGCTCTCAAAGCAGATTTGTTTTTGTTAAATTGTCTGTTGCGTGCTGTCCATGCAGGAGCATGTGGCAGTGTAGTGTCATAAGTACAGTCATCTCCTTCGGCCTCCTGGAGCTGTGACCTTATGATAGGCCACTGATCTGTCATGGGCAGGAAAATCAGTGCCACTATCAATTAATACTGCAGCGCTCTATTTATGTACTATCATCTGATGTGTTTCTGCCACACAATAATTAGTGCTAGCTGTGGTAAGATAAGTCACGTAAATAAAGCAGTTATTATAAAGGGCATGCGCATTTTTTTTAATAAAGGCGATGTATTCCATGTTTATGTGGCTTTTAATACCAAACCAAAGACTTTATCCTATGGATTTTTTTTCTTCATTTTAATTGTATTAAATGTGGTTTGTTGGAAATTAGTTTATCTGCTTTCCTGCAAAAATCCCAAGAGCTGAGGCTAGCATCTGGTTTAGTTTAGCAGGCAGCTTGGAGGCGCAGAGAAACGACAATCCCTTGCTGTCTAAACCTAACAAAGTCTTGCTCTCAACGCTTCCATTGTATTATGTTAAATTATTCTGTACAAAAAACCCAAGTCAAATCCAGAGTGGCTTTTCTGACCATGTGATCATTTCTTTGCTCAGGTACTGGGTCAGCAGAGAGACGGAAGCACCGCTCTCACAAGTTCCTGTGTCTGCGAGTGGGGAAGCCCATGAAGAAGACATTTGTTTCCAACGCCAGCGCCTCCATGCAGCAGTATGCCCAGCTGGGCAAGAAGCACGAGTACTGGTTTGCTGTGCCACAGGAGAGGTCAGTCGCTCTGCCACAGCTCACGCTACCCCAGGACAGAATGCATTTGAATACAGGTGCAAATAAGGCTTGGTGTTGGGTGAGATAACATGCTATAAATCCTAGAGCGTGTGCTGTTTCTGATATTACGTAGGATTATTTCAAATGGAAACAATCTAATGTGAACCCATAATATAATCTTGGTAAACCACAATAGGTGAGACTTCTTTTTTTCAGTCCCTTTAATATGTGAGACCTATCGAACACGCGCTCTCTGTCAGGTCCTGCCTCCTGTGCGGCTTCCTCCCTTTGCCATGTGCTGCCTCTGCTAGACAGCGAGATAATTTATTATTCATTTACTCTGCAGAGAAACAAACTCACTTTATTTCTAGGCTGTGGTGCACACACACAACAAAACAGTTAAAGCCGTTCGTTGTGTAATATATGTATCCTCACAATGTGTGTTTCACACGCAAATGTGTTGATGAACTGTTCCAGTCTTGTACTCTTAATGTTTCACATAAACTCAAAGCCTTGGTTTGTTTTTGTCCTTCCAAGTTGGCTGACTCAGTCTGCGTATACAGTTGCCAAGTCAGCACCGCTCATAATTACATTTAGAGCTCTTGACACTTGAGGGAGACGCATTACAAGCAAATACGCGCTTCCACGAAAGTCCTTATAATATGTTGATGTGATGAATTAATCCCAATTACACTAACAACTTAATTTGATAAGTCTTTTTCATTTAAAAAGCCTTGCATCTCAGCCAGATTTAGAGCTAATTTGAAACAACACGCGATGGTTCGTTGCCCAGATTACGTTTGGGTTCGTTTGTCAAACTGAGAAGACAGCTGCACAACAACTCCTGTTTCAGTTTATGCCTCTCGGTTTAGGGGCCTTTTACACCAGACAACAATCGGCAGTTGGGCACATCGGGAGAGTTGGTGAGCATCTGTCTCTCTTGTATTTTCTGTCAGTGCACCTTGTCGGACCGTGTCGACGTCTGTTTTTTTTTTTTGTTTGTTTTTAGCCGATTCAAAGTTAAGGCTCAGCTTAGTTTCTGGGACGACATAAAGCAAACAGCTTGCTTGACATATCACACGCAATCTCCCCTCATTTGTCATCTTCATTTATCCTAAACAAGCAACACTTTTCACATCAACATGGCCATGTGGAGTGAAGGAACTGAAGACCAGCTGATAATTATAACTCAAGACAGATCAGTTCTGTATGACGGTACCAAAAAACACAAAGCACACGCTGGTATGTTTCCGTGTTTTTTTCTTTATATTATGTTACATTTTTTTAATCACGCAGACTTTCTTGGTTGGGAATGTTTGTGCTGATATGCTGACATGCTTTTTGCATGTTTGTGTTTTGCATTATGGCCAAACAAGCCCACTTTGGTCTCTTCTGTCCAACGGCACACAGCAAAGTTACATTTACGGTCGACGAAGGCTATGGTTACAGCTCAACTGACAGTTTAACTGGGCCACTAGACCGTTTCACCAAATACATGCAAAAAGATGGAACTTTTGGAGCACATGTAGAGCACCTTGGCTCATTCAAATCTAGTTGACTGAATATACTTGCTTGGACATCCACTCCAGGAAAGATCGGCGACTGTCCTGAGTATTTCTTTTTTTCTCACCATAGAACAGCCTTTCTCAGATCGATGGGCAGCAACAAATTCTTGTCCAAGATCATTGCTGAAAGCGTTCCTTCTTTGCAATGCGTTTGAAGCTCCAGGTGAAAAAGCAGACTCCTCGAAATATCCCTTTGCATCCCTTCATTGCCTAAATTTCTAATTCCCGACGCTACAGACCTTAGAGTTGAAAGAGGGTGTGCTTTCTTTCTCACATGACTGTATTTGAATCGGACAAACCAGGCATGTCTGTTTTAGTTGGTTGTGGTTCAATAATAAATGCCTCGTAGGTATTTATAGTGAAACAGTCCTCTCATCATCTTTCACTATGAACTTTAGAGATCTTACAGCCTTTTTTTTTTCCAAAGGTTGCTTAGCTACAACATTTCCCACCTGACAACAAGTTTGTTGTGATGTGTGTTGCTCTTGGATTGTAATAAACCAAGGATATAGAGTCAAAGCTTAAATTAAAATGCTGGACTCATACTTGTTGCTCCTCATCAGTCTTCCTGCTGCTAGCAGGCTAACGGGTGTGGGAAAATTATTACAAATCTCTCAGACTTGCAAAGCAATCTTCACAGTTGTTTATTCAGATGCTGCTAGTGTCTTCTTAGCTTGACCTAAATGGGAGGTGACCCGCAAGATGTGTGTTTGAGTCTCCTGGCATTAGTGTGGGAGGAAAGAGAGGCTACTGAATAAGCTAGTCACAGCTATGTCACCGAATGCAACTCAACGGCCAGACTCTGCCGCAGCTCTTTCATATCTGCCAACCGTAGCATCGCATGACTCAGGCGGTGTTCTCATAATCTTATTGTTCACATGACTTTTTGTTAACTGAAAGGTCTGTAGCAACAGACTTGACGAGATTTATCTGTCAACTTTGCAGGTTTTGTCAGCTCACCAGAGGATTTTTTATTTCTATTAGCTTACTATCGAGACTTATGATTGGAGAAAATGCTAATTTTGCATCCTCTGGCTTTGAATTTTAAAAAAGCAAGTATTTGCTGACGTGTTCGCCCCCAAAAGATTGTATGAAAATCTGTTGCACTGCCTTCCTTGTTCCTTATGTGTGCTTTTATCCAGAAAGAGGTCATAGTTGCATTTTCGTGTTTGGGCTTTTGTTGCTAACGTGTTGTCATGAAGGTTATGCAAGTTTAAAAGGTCAACATTTGTTTTGTTTGAGGAAATATAAAATGTAATGCTGCAAAATTCTCCAGGTAAACAGTTTTATAACGAGATCTCTGCTCATTTATTTCTTTCTTCTAGTCACGCACAAGTCAATAATTAAGTCACTTTTGCTGTATTTTCTTATAAAATCCATGCGATGTTTTGAAGCCATTTCATCATTGTCCTTTGTTTCCTCCACAGATCAGAACACCTGTATGTATTCTTCATGCAGTGGAGCCCAGACATGTACGGTGAGGGGGTCAGGGGGATGGGACAAGAGCCGGGGTTCATGGTTGTCAAGAAGAATGAGGTATCTGAAACTGCTGAGGACGAGCCCATCACCGACCTCAATGTCAAGGAATGGGAGGTAAGGTTGAGCCAGTTGAGTTTCCGCACCTTAAATGCACCTTTTGTGTTTTTCCATGCCCCACAGACATGGATTAAGTACTGTTCTTCATTTTGTTTTAATCCATAGCCTGTCAAAGTACAAGCTTATGTGCCATGATTGTTAATTTATTGTTATACTGAGTTAAATGTTAAGTAATTGATTTGCTTTCATTATGCAGTGCATAGTGTGGATGTATTGTGCAGATCTTAAGTTTGTACACCATTTGAATTGTGTAGCTGTACAACCTCAGTTTTGTATTCTTTGACATTTTGCACTTTTGTGTACCACTGCATATTTCTTGGTTTAGTGGTTAATCTTTGTGTCAACTTTCGATCTCTATGCAAGTTATGTGTCACACTTGCTTTGCTTGGAAATGTGCTTCTCTGAACTTCCAACCAAAGTGTTTTGCATGTTTGTGTAATTGTTTATTCTTCTTGGTCACTGTATGGTAATTTCCATCAATATGTCGTGTGTCACTGCTGTTGGTCAGTATTTGTCAACTTCATTTGCTGAATGACAAATGACCAACACCACTGTAAGTTGCTTATGCTTGTTTGGTTATAAAATATCCCCAAAGGGAATGGGACACTGATTTGGGTTCTTCACTTCTCTTTTCTATTACAATATACTTTCAATTGCCTTTGTTGTAGATTTACAGAATATGGAAGTAAGAGTAGGAAGCATAGACCAGCACTGCCTGATTATTTATACTGACTTTTCAAAAGCCTGTGGTTAATGAAAAGAATCCATTCATTGTAGGAAGAAACTGATACGACAGAGGCTGTGTCCTGCAAATAAAATTTTAATGTAAGTGAATGATGTTAGAAACAAAGTGGACTGATTTGTTTGCCTGCGGACCTCTAGCAAACAGTCTATATTTTTCATTACGTCTTAATAAGTAAAAGCTGTAGGAACCCTGAGCATGAAGTTTTATCAACAGGACTTTGACAGAATAACAGGTTCTTGTTTTTGAAATTTGACCTTTTTTAAGATAAACATGATATCATATTTGGTGAATATGATTAAACTTTTTTTTTCTGCATTACACGGGAAAGTTGTTTATGGAGATCTACATTATGTGTGCTTACTTGGGAAAATGGTGTTACTGTGTCTTTAAATTGAGTCCGTTTTTAGGGTGGGATCATCGATATCTTTTTAACCAATAGTACGCCAGTGTCTCCTCATCCCGTTTTATTATTGGAGTTTAGGGACGTCAAACAGCTCAGAAACCCTTTTTAGAAAAAAAATGTTTCTATTTTAGTCAAGCAGTCTCCCAGGCTTGATATTAAACTCTCCGTGCTTGTCTCGGGGCGATACGGGGATAACTTCAGGGATCTGTAATGTGACTTTTCAGCTTTAATCTCGCCCAGAAAGCAGGAGATGTTTTCTAAGAGGGGGAAGGACCAGGAGAAACGGCAAACCCCCAAGTATACCTGTGTATGTTGATTGTGCTTTCTTCATGTTCTCAGTCTTTCGCGACGTACATTTCTATATGTTCTGTTATGGTTAGCAAGCAAGGCTAACCTGCTAGCGAAGCTAAACTAGCCTGCTAGCTCTTTTCCCGGTTCGGTTTTGTTCAGAATGGTGGTAAACAAAGTGGTTACTATGTGAGCATTGTTTGGTAGTCGGGCCAGTGTTCTCATCCGCTTTTGTCTTCTTGGCACTGAGTAATAAGATGTGTGTGTCTGTATAAAAGTTTTTATAGAAAGGTGTTATTTTAAAGATGCAGCCCTTGTACGATTTTAATACACTACTTTATTTACTTTTCACTGCCCCCCTCCCCCAAACAGATATTCCTCTGTTGGTTTTGGTGTTTTTTGCTTAAGGACACGAGATTTAACTCGATGATCACATCCAACAATTGACCTTTTTATGACATTCTTTGCCCGGGGTCAGAACTGGATTCACAGTAACAAGTCTTTTTCTTCAGCAGCTGTGAGCTAATTGGCTACCAGCTAACCCTGCTCCAGTGCCAAATGCAGGAAAGTCATTTGCTAAAGGTGAAGGGAAGTACAGATCTAATTTTCATGAGAGCCGTTGTTTCTTGAGACCTACAAAGGGTCAGCTTGTTACTCGAAAACTTACACCAGTATCAACAAGGCAAGGCAGCGTGGAAGATTATCTCAGCTCAAACAGAAGAAAAAGTAAGCAACAGTTTATGGCGCGTGTGAACTGAAATTCTTGACACAGCCACGTCGAAAGTTGTAATGGTTATTGTCCTCTGCACAAGGCTTGAAATATTTTCCAGGTATAGAGAGGTGGTGGATTTTAAAATGTCAATATTAGCTCAGTGGCAGAATGCAGGCAGCAACTCTTCATGGAGTGTGCAACAGCGTGGGATGGAACTTTGTTGGAATGTAGCCATGCTTAGTGGGTCATTGTGTTGGACTGATAGTCAATTGTTGTTGCTGAAAAACAGCCATGGCAAGTTTTTATTGCATCAGTTATACCTCAGCTATGTTTTGTTTGTTTGTTTTGGTCAATGAAGAGCCATTTCACATTCTTGCTGTTGCGCTTTCTTTCCTGCTGAAGCTTTCCTTCGTCCAGTTGACTTCTCACTATAGCATCTTGTAGCAGTGATTTAAAACGCAATACACAAACATGCAAAATGACTAAGTGCACTGAAATACTCTGTTTCTTCTTCTTTTATTTAACTAAACTCTTAACAATTGGCCTTATGCCTGCGTCACACTTTGCTTAGTCAAACATCTAATATCCACCTTAATGTGAAAGGGAGGGCTGGAATCCCAATGGCCAGCTATAAAACAGTTTTATGTTCCACTTGTTCCTGTGTTTGTACTACCAGGTAGTGTCTCTGACGGAGTACCACCGTCGGATTGATGCTCTAAACAGCGAAGATCTGCGCTCACTCTGCAAACGACTCCAGGTGCCCTGATCAGCCCTGTTTACCCCTCCCTCTGCTCTGCCTGGCACCACTGCTGCCCCCACCAACATGGTCTCCTTTATGCTCTATGCAGGCTTTTATTGCTGCTCATGTTGCACTCTAACCACAGAAGTAGATTTCCCTGCTGCTGTAAATGAACAGGTTGAGGATGAGTAGTCTCAGCTCACGAAAAACTATCCAAACCTGTAAGGCCAGATAGCTTTTACTGATCATTTTACTACAGGAAGGTATGCTCATCTGAGGGATGATGTACATGTGGCAGCAGTCCTACCTCAGTGTGTCAAACCTTCCATCTTAGACTTGCTTTAAATTTGTAGTGAATCAGCCTTCTAGACCAGTCTGGTTATAAGATAGTAAGTGCTAGCTGCCGTTGATGCTCAGATGAGCTGAATGTCAGGAATGTGTCCTGCATGAGGACTGACCCTGAGACGAGATGATTAAAGGGTGTGTTGGTGAGAGGGTGGCAGTAAGACTCCTCTTACAGAATGAATGATGTTCTCTGAGGACAATGCAGGTTAGGCGCTGTTTGAATGAGGACTGAAACATGAGCCTCCCAGCTACCGGTGGCGAAGTGCTCCACAATCGGCTTCTGTTATCAAGAAAGATAAATAAGCTGAACAGTCCGTTGGTCAAAGAAAACGTCAATCTGTAGAGTGCAAATTATTCATTGGGTTAATTTACTATTCACTTTGCATTCTCATCTCCCAGACAGCCTCTCTGGCCGCTTTACCGGTTCTGCCAAACTAGTCCTGATCATCTGGCATCGGAGAGAGGCTGCATTTCTCATCAAGTTCTTGTATTGTCAGAGTATCACTATAAATATAATTTTGGCAGGACAACAGATTTGAAAACCCCAAAGGGATTTTTTTTTTTGTCTTTTTTATTTTAGATTTTGAGTTTATGCTGATGAGGTTTACCATTGATTTTAAAGGCTAATTTCCCCATTTTGCTTCTTCTGTCAAGTCCTACACCAGTGCACCGGAACCCTTTTTAGAGTTTATTTAGTCCTCCGCTCTTAATGTTGTGAGTTAGTGGATGGAGTTATAATGTTGCCTACCTAGTTGAGCTTGCTGTATGAATTGCCTGATATAATCCAAAATAACATGGTAGATAGATGACAGTAGGTAAACCCAACCAGTATCAGTAGTTGCTGGAAGTTAAACCTGTTATCATCAGCATATATGTATCACTAACACTTATTTTTATCTGTAGATTACCACCAAGGAAGAGGTGAACTCCAAGCATGGCACATCCATCAAAGCTGAGCTGGAGCCTGAAACTTTCAAACCCAACCTCAGAGAACCTAGTGATCTCCTGGAGGCCGACCAGATAGAGAAGGTAGAGGCTGGTGCTGAAACCCTGGCATACAAGATCTATCTTCCACAAAAGGACTTGAACCAGCAATGAACTGTTTCCATTAGAAAGTGATTTCTGTTGAGCTGCTGCCTGATTTTTGCTTTTCCCTCTCTGCCTCTTTTTGCCGTCGAACACCATTGTTGTCCGAAACGCTGTGAAACACACACGGGCAGAGCAAATGTTTATTAACCTACTGCTAAAACTAATTCCCCACAGTTTCTGAGTTTATTTCCATTCGTGTTATTTTAGAGCATGAACAACAGCCCTCAGTTGTCTTCAGGGAGCCACCTGGCCTTTTTATTCAACCAGAATATAGATATATATATATATAGATGTATTTATTAACCGTTACCAGTGGCCTTGTAGTTTAAATTAAGTCATAAAATCGGAAATAGTTTTGAAATTAGCTGTGGTATTGCTGATTTAGTTTGTTCCCCTTCTGCTTGTTGACAATAAGAAAAATAACTATATGGATATCCACACGCTCTGTCCAGCTTGTGTGTCGTGCTGCAGGCTTAAAAGCTAATATGCAAAAACGGAGGATTTCCTGCTCATTTCACCTTCAAGCATAATGGATGTAAATCAAAGCAAGTCATGTGTTAATAGACTGAAAGGTTTCAGTCTTGTTTTTCATCACTGTGCTCGGGGAATAGGTGCAGTCTCTGCTGTGGCAGCGACAAACATCTACCCTTCACACAGTTATTACTTGCTTTGATGAATACCTTCAGCTGAAGGAGCATTCCTTACAGAGTGGTCGCCACGTACGTCACCTGCTGCCTGTTTACATCAGGCATTGAAACAAGTTACCTGGTTAGTCGGCTGATTTAATTTGAAATTACTGGAAGCACAAACGCTTTTGTTTGTGGTATGTGAAATCATTTATAGTAAATGGAAATGAAATAAAATCCCCATCACTATAATTGAAGGCGAGGATGGCGCTCGTGAATCGTTTATGTCGTTCCGAAGTGTGATTTATGCCTCACAGGCAATACAGGTTGACACACACTAACTGTCGCACAGCTCCAAATGAGTCCCAGTTGGCTTATCAGCTCGTAAACAGCTGAGCTCGCTGCAGTGCAGAGGTTAGACGGGTTGGGCCTCATCTCCTCATGGCCTCCATTTCCTGCTTCGGCTCCACTGCTGGAGCATGTGCTGAGCCAACAAAACGGCAAAGATGGACTGAATCAAAACATTTAGAGGCTGGCTTTGTTCCTTATAGCAGAAACAGGGCAACTTGCTGTAAGAAGTTGTCACTTTAATTCCATGTTTTAGTCAGTGTCTCCTTTATCTGTCAGCTAAAATGAAGCAGCTGTGCCTCGCCCTCAGCTCTTTTACTGGCTTTATCTCTCCATGCACCACAGCCACCGTTAATCCTTCAGTCTGTCTGCAGCAGGCTCTCTCAGGGAGTGCTGGACCTCTCTTTCTCTCGAGGCTGCTCTCGATGTTTGAAGCCCTGTTACGTCTCTTTAAACGGCAGTCAGTGTGAAAAGGTCACCACAGATGTAATTGAGCATTGGTGGCTGTGGCCTTTCTGTGTTTCATTTTCTTTCTTTCTTTTTATTTTTTCCTCTTCGTCCCTCCAGATCTTTATTTTCTTACTTTCCCCTACAGCTTGCCAAGAATCTCCCACCACGGACCATTGGGTACCCCTGGACGCTGGCCTTTGGCACATCAAAGCATGGCATGAGCATTAAGACGTTGTACAGAGCCATGCAGGGCCAGGACACCCCAGTCCTCCTGGTCATTAAGGACAGCGATGGCCAGGTAAGCTGCAGGTTTAGTTTAAAAAAAAATGTTTAAAAAAAAGACTGCGGTGTAGCTACGGCGCTCATCAGCTTCCAGAAACTCTCATCAGTGTTTCCTCGGTTTGTTTCTGTAGGTGTTTGGTGCTCTGGCATCTGAACCCTTTAAGGTCAGCGATGGCTTTTATGGCACAGGAGAGACCTTCCTCTTCACCTTCAATCCAGAGTTTGAGGTACGACAATTCAGTTTTTGTCAATATTCTTCATGGCTGGAGGGCATCCAGGAGAACTGGTGTTCACGATGAGGGGTTTATTTTGACCTAAAGCTGCACTAATCAATATTTTTATAACGGCAAAACCCGAATGTATAGAATGACGTAAAACATTTGACTGGTCCAGTTGCCTATTTAGACAAAAAAAAAAACCAGAACGAGTATAATATTTTTTTTCTCAGGCAACTGTTTTATATACCCCCAAACACAGCTCTGTGTTACAGAGTATGTGTTAGTTTTCATTCATCAAAGTGTAGGCAACATCCGTGTGGGTCCGTGCACACATTTTAGGCTGTTAAAGAATATAAAATGATGAACTTTGTCACAGAGTATCCTCTAAATGCTCTTTTGTGTTCTCAACAGGTGTACAAATGGACAGGCGACAACATGTTTTTCATCAAAGGAGATATGGACTCCTTAGCTTTTGGTGGAGGAAGGTGAGCCAGAAATCTACAGGCTGACACCCACTGATTGTGTCAATATAAATTCTGACGCACTGAAATTAAGTTGGGACAACCTCTTTTTAGTTTAATTATGCTCATTGTGAAAGTGTGACGTGCGTTTTCTCATGCAGTGGAGTGGGAAGGAGAGTCTGTTGGTTTTTGATGTTGTTGTTTTTTTTATATAAAGACCAACTAAAAGATGATACAGTTGACTGTGTGCTCTTCTCCCCCCCCACACCTTCCCATGCTGTAGCACTAAGCTCTGGTGTTGTTCTCTTTTCCAGTGGTGAGTTTGGCCTGTGGCTGGACGGAGACCTTTACCACGGCAGGAGTCACTCCTGTAAAACATTTGGGAATCCCATGCTCTCAAAAAAGGAGGATTTCTTTGTGCAGGACATAGAGATCTGGGCTTTTGAATAACAAAATTGTGCACCACAGAGGGGCGGGGGGGGGGGAGAAACTAGTCCTGCAAAGGGCAAACCAAGGAGTCCTCCTCCTTTAGAACAATGGCAAACCCAAACCTAACTGCACATCACCAGGGCTCCCCAGTCTGGAAGCCAGCTATCGGATGCTTGTTGTGCGTTACTACTGCAGTTATTACGGAGCTTTGTTTTTTTTCTTTGTGAAAAATTACCTTTGTGTGTATCTTGTTACAGCCTTGTGCAGCGTCTTTACAGAGTAGGTGGGGGGGGTAGTGTGAAAAAGCAAGGTTGTATCACAGGGGGGAGCGGAGGGAAGCAGGGCGGGGACCATCATCGCGTCTCAGAGGGCCGTCGGAGCTCCTCTCCTCTGAGAGGGGGTGAAGATTATGAAGTTCAGGACTGCGGCGAGAAGAGAGAACTGCCCTGGTGGTCCCGATAGAGCAACAGAACCTCGAGGAGTCCCCCTGCACCCCCTCAGACCCCCCTAGAACTTTGATGTTACTCAATGTGCTGTCAGCCTTGACGGAGAGAGACCCACTAAGAGGGAGAGACACCAGATGAAAGCTGAACACATTCCATTGCTGTTGATTGTGGAGTGTCCAAATAAAAGTGGTCTGTGGTTACATACGAAACACATCACCAACAGGAGTTGATAACACTTAACTCAGAAGAGAGAATATTTGCTGTGTGCGTGTTTAGTGGGGGGGGGGGGGTTGTCTTTTTACAGTACAGTTTTGGGTTGTCCTCTGAGGCTTAACTTATCAAGTATTGTGTATTGTAGTCCTCCTGTTGTTCACTGTCATAGCACACCATCCTAAAGCACATAGCTATAACCAGATCACCCATTGTCGTAATGTTCTGTTCAGTGGGTGTATGTGTGAGTCCAGCTACCACCAGCTCCTCCCGCAGGACGCTGGCTGTACTGTTTGTAGACAGTAACGTGTTGCAATAGATTTGTGGAATATGCAAATAACTGTCCTGTGACCTCAAATAACCCACAGGTCAGAGCATTTTTGCCCTCGCCTGTCGCTCTTTCAAGAGAGAAACTTGTAAAGCTTTTACGTCTCGATACACAGTTGCTTCTCTGGGTATCATTTGAAAAGCCTGAGACAAGATTAACTGTTTTACATGCATATTTGACAATTATATATTGGTATATATGATTATATATGGCTTTATATAATCATATATATTTTGCTGTTGGGTGTGACAGTGATATATTTGTGCTGATATTTCAGCTGTTACTAAATAATGTATATTATCCTGTAAATTAATGTTAAAATAGTACATTTGTTCCTACATACATATATATATATATATTAAAAAGAATACACAATGCTATATATATATATATATATAAAATAAAGTGTGGATTGGTGGGTTGCTTCTAGCACTTTAATCTGGTGTAAAAGCATTAAGACCAGGTTCTTAGGTTCTCTTAGCAGTAGCTGTACAGTACTTTTTTTTTTTTTGTCTTCTTTCTTTTATTTTTAAGATCCTAATGATGTTAACTGTTAGTAGAAAGCTTGCTGCTACCATTGTTAACAGGGATGTAAGCTAATTCTCTGTCTAAAGAGGAGGATAACGGTGAATGTGGTTAAACACGGCAGCAGGTTTTGGTTTCTCTCCGTGCTCGGCCATCAGGTGAGTCTGAGCAGGTACAGGTAGGTATGCACGCCGATAGACCTTGAAAAGACAGATTATAGCGGGTGAAGGGAAGTGTGTACAGTACGTCACTCTCCCCCGTGGAAACCCCCCCCCCCCCCCCCCTCCCCTCTCTCTCTTTTCTGGTCTTCCACACCAGTATTTGTGTCCTTGTGGAAAGTCACAAAGAATAAATATGGATAATTCTTCCGATTATTTCACCAGAACAATGTATCAGTGATGTATAAATGACAATAAAGCTAAATTAATTGTTGTAACCTGGGATATCCCCAAAGTTGTGGTGCTTTTGATGTTTTAAACGAGATTCACTTTGAATGCGACTTCTTGTTTGGACAGTTATTGTGGTTGGGCGGTTTTTAGCCAAGAAAGAAAAACTACCACTGAGGTTGTGACCGTAGGTTATACACACAAGAACGTGCTTCCCTTTCAGAATGCTGGCGCAGCTACTGGAGTAAGTGGGATTTATGTGACTGAAATAACAAGCAAAACCTTTCGAATTGCGGTCGCAAGTATTTTGTATCGAAGGCTTTTGATATTTTTTTTCCTGCCAGTTCTTTTAATTCCTTGAGTATGGGAATTGTGCTCTGATAACTGGCCAACTTTAATAGCTCTTATTTCATGACGCGAAAAAAAATAAATATTCAGTTCAGTCATTCCCAGATCAAGAAGAAAAAGCTGCCGCAGATTACTGGCTGTGTTCTGAAAATCATTGTATTCCTTTGTGAAGTGTCCTGAATTTAAATTCTGAAGCACAGCAGGGGTGCCTCAATGCAACCACTGAAGGCAGGAAGATGAATCCTCCAGCTGTGAGCGAGTGCCATCTACTGGTCATATATGTTCATGTTTCCTTTTCAGTCATTTAGCTGCTCTATAACACACTATTGAGCAAATAACAGCCTCAATGATTCTGATTTGATTGAATTCTCAACCACTGGTCGATCAACAAAATATCTATATATCTACTTCAGTTATAGCAGTAGGCTGCCTCGTACATTTTATAACTAATACAGCAGTATCTGGGCCCCTGAGGTAGAATACTTTAATGACAATGACCATGTTTTGTATTGTGATTTATTTGAACAGTTCAAGGCAAATGTTGACAGAAGGCAGTGCAGGAGTCCCATGTCAGCACAAGAGAAACGCCTGAGCTTCATATCATGGCCTGGTCCTGTTATGAGCTCAACTCGAAAGTCTCGTCTCTGTCAAAAACAAATGTCCCTTCAGTACAGACGTGCTGCATCAGAGCTCTACAGCGGGGGCCGGCTGTTCAGTGGTCATTCTCCGTTTCTGGTTTCGTTTGACTCAGAATAATGAAGATGAGTCTGAGAATACCCTGGAAGATTTGCTTGAAATCCCAAAATCAGTGCCTTAACAATGTGGCTTACATCAACATTTCCAAAATCTACACTTGCTCAACAAGAAAATATACAGCAGAAAAATAGCTCTAATTTCTCCATTATTCCTTAGTTAAACCTTGAGCAGACAGAGCCCTGTGGGGGTGAGCACAGACAGGAACACAACCAAGGCATTTCTGCATAATAAGTCCATACGAAACGTATACAACGACAATATTGTATAACTGAAAAATATGTACCTAAAAACAACATGGTTGTCCAAGTGTACCAGTTAAAATGGAAGAGTGTTTAAGCCAACAGGCATCCTTTTAGGAAGATACTCAGTTTGGTCTTGGTCTGGAGCTCTCTAATATACTAGGTACTTGAGTTCAGAGTAGATGAGCGGAAACATGACTATGCAGGCTCGATACAGGATGGCGCCGCTCTTGAAGAAAGCTCTGGGTTTGGTGCTCCAGGATTCAGACTTGAAGTTGCTGTAGATTGCATACAGCGCCACAGCAAAGAAGTGTCCAATAAGGGTCATGGGCTTGGGTGTTAGCCTGATGATGAAAAATTATGTTAGTGATTCTTCAAAGAATGTGGAATCTTGTGTTTAAAGGAATGGTTTAAGGTTTTGGAAATTGTCAGCTTTTTTTCTCCTTTCGGAAAGCATTTAGAAAGTAATGCAAATCACTTAAAAGCATCTCTAAAACTCATTATTTAAAATGTAAGATAGCTCAACAAAAAATAAGTCGAGATGACATGATGTTTTGCAGAGGACCATGTTTCAGACTAATAACTCTCTTCCTAAAGTCTTAAAGGGCTTCACAGCAGAAGAGATTTTTGGACAAAGATGTGATTTCTTCCTGTTAAATTATGCTCGCCATCTACTAACCATTTAACACTTCTTCTACGCTGTTGTTATGAAGGAAAATATTGAATCCACTTACACTGAGAGGAGTCCAATAGGCCCGGTAATGCACTCTCCACCGAGCTTAAAGTACTGAAAGCAGGCCTTTCTTAGCTCCTGAAGAGAATCTAGTCAACACACAACATGGGGCATGAGAGTAAAAAAAAAAAAAGAACTAAAGCAGATTGTGATTCTTTGTCAAATAATAAACTGGCATCTATTGGTGTTTTTTTTTTCCACATATCTGTACGTGCAGAGTGAGGGAGGGACTCACTGTCAGTGGCTGCAAACAGCTCATACAGGGCCTGGGCCAACACATTCACAACAAAAGAATGTGATGACTTGCGTTCCCAATGGAATTTTTTCTTTGCCTATTGAGAAGAAGGAAAAAAACACAGGGTGTTATGTTGCACACGCGTCCGCAGTCTTCCATCTATAGCAGAGAGAACTAAAAGATGATACAGTCGACCCCAAATGTAACTTCAGCTTGTATCCGCATACAGTTTTGATCCAGAAAAATCAATAGACCACAGGAACTGTGCAGGGCCTTGACCTCAACTTTAGAGTTTTTTGGTGCTTATTTAAATGCAGTCCAGCAAATGTTGGGGGGGTTGGTTTACTTTGATTACCTGCAGCAAGTTCATGTCGTCATACAGATCTGGAATGTTCTTGAGCAGACTCCTCCAGATGCGAACGTCATTGAGAGCAACACTCATCCCTCCCCCCGTCAGAGGATGCCTCATGTTGTAGGCGTCACCCAGGAGTAGCACACCTGCAAATATCACAGCCGCTCCGTTCAGTTACTGCATCAAGTCTGCTGAATGGTAACCTAGCTTAGCATTAAGAATGGAAACATAGGGAAACGTATTTGTTTAATCCATATGTGGGTTGACTATTTTATGAACAGGTTCAGTAACACACTTATTTTATTTGTTTAATCCAACTATAAAATCAAATAATTTCTTTAAGCCCAACTGCAAAAGTCACAACTTGTATATAGACTTTAGACAGATTAAAATGTTCACTTCTTAATCTAACATAACTAATCTTAGCTAATTTGCTGCAGGCTAAAGATTTACTTGCACATAGTCTATCAGTCTTTTTATTTAACTCCTGGAAAGTATTTCTCACAGTCTGAGTCGATGCCAATATGTAAATATTAGTCAATAGAAAACATAAAACAAGGTGCTGTAAAAGTCTAAGATAACCTCGCAAAGAGCATTAATTTACTTCAACTTGTCCACAAACACAGACAATGAATTAGTCGAGGACCAGGAAAGCTCATATACATACAGTAACAACCAAAGAAAATTAACTACTTTCCAAGATGCACAACATATCACACACATGCCACAGTAAGCTCAGTGTACTCCTTTTGGCCATCTCCAACCAGAAACCGATCAATAGCACTTCAATACCTGGCTTGTTGACAGGGGAGGGAGGGAGGAAGCTGGCAGGCATGGACCTGAGTCGATCGTTCTGAAGCGCCACCATGAAAGGCTCCTTTAAATGCTCTGAAAGAAGAAGAGAACCAGAGCGCGGGAGGTCTATTACTTGGCTGGCTTTGTGGATGAAAACCTACAGGTGCATGCTGGGAACAAGCACAAGAAAAAGCCTTTTCTTTTTGGTGTCTGAATGTACATTTATCAATGCATCAGTGTGACTGACTCCTCCATTCCAGCTAGACCTCTGTCAAGATTATTGGAGCTGCTGTTTTGATATTGTGGCTTTGATATTTCAGCTGAATAGCAGAGCGCCACATGAATGTCAAATCCCTCAACTGCAGCCTCCCTGAAGATACACACATCCGCATGGGCAGCAGTCTGGATGCATTCCTGTCGAACACCACCTCTGGCATCACTGTTTCATGATCCTGATCTTTAACTAAAGCTCATTAATCACTTTACAGCTGTTCTTCCTCAGGTCAAGGGTCATTATTCATCAGATATTACTATACAAGAACACAACCCTGAGCAAAAGCAAAATAGTGTCTTCGCTGTGTACCTGGCATCTGTGGGTATATTTTCTCAGACATGTACTCTGGAAGGTTCCGAGGCATCTCCCCTCTGATGTCTACGAGCACCCTGGTTTGAGAGGAGGAGATCTGGTAGATGAGCACAGGGCTGGGGTGGGCCAGAACCAGCTCTGCATGGTTGGCTTTAAACTGGGGACAGTCCTGGGGAGAGGAACAGAGTCCGCTGATTCAAACTTTGTTGATTTATTTAAAGACGTGCTGTTTTGAAGCCCATCTTTGCTCGGTCATGTGCACTGGTTACTGTTAACTCCTTGACATGCAGATTGATATATGTGTGGCACTTGAAGCAGTATCAGCTATTCCGACAGAGCTTTAAGTGTCAGACTGTATTTTTCAATCAAACCATATCAGACTTGAGTTCTTTCAGGAAAGGAATTTCAATTGATATTTTGAGACTTTGTATTTCTCTTTATGGTTTTTTTTATTGAAAATCAGGACCTTTAATTTAATTTTGCATCCATATTTGAAAAATGTCACTTGTCTTGAACATTTTGCTTTCTCATTTACTCATAATGTTTTATATCTGAATAAGAAATACTGGTTTATTCTAATTGTTTGTGTCTGAATAGTCCAAAACCATTCATAAGATGGGGTTACACCAGAACCACCTAATTCAAACTTTGAAGCAGTGCTCTTCCTACCGTCATCAAACATCCGACAAAGTGAGAAGAGATGCGAGCTTTCCCGGGAACCAGACTCTTTCTGAATTTGGAGAAACAGCCATCAGCCACCACAGTCAGAGCTGCATGGATCTCCTGCAAGATAGAGTATCACACGGTCAACACTGGCCCTCAGTTAAATACAGCATCTCTTTCAGAGCAGTGAGAGGGATTCAAATATAAATAGGAACTTAGAAATAGTGTCCTCCTTTTACCTTGATGTCTCCGGTTTCTTTGTCTTTGTACTGGACTCCAGTTACACAGCCATTCTCCTCCTGCAAACCATTCACGGTGCCTTCTACGAACGTGACACTGGGGGGCGCAATTGTACAATTAGAAACTTCCCCTCCACAAGACAGAGGAACAGGTGGATCACTGAAGGTTACAAAACTGCTCAAGATAATTCTGTCTATTTGATACTTTAGAGTTAAATTCCTTGAACCGACTGATTACTGTGTATGTAAGCTGTTGATGTAAATAAATCCTGAGTGCACATTAATTCATTTGAAGTCTGAATAGTATCACCTATTTGAACTTGGAGTAAGACAGCGAATACTACACATGCAATTTGGCTTTGTATGGATCGTCCTGTACTGCCTAACAGTGCTGTCAAAGGCTCTATCGTGCATTTGGCCATCTGGCACATTTTTTCCTCATGATTCTGCTCACTTTGGCTCAGCCATGGCAGCTCTCCTCAGGCCCATAATGAATCGACCATGATGGAAAGCACGTCCGCACTGGATGCTTCCCTTATCCTCAGGGTAAGGGATCTCCACCTCGGCACTGCTCGCTATGTCATGGATCACATAGCCATTTACCAGATGGGCATCCAGACCCTCCACTGAACCTGAGGCCAAACACAACACAACAGGTTAAAGTTACACAGGGTACACTGTCTGCTGGTTCATTCTACAGAAGACGTGGAGCAATGGTTATAGGCTTCAATGTGGAATCAATCTATTTTGTATTACCCCAAAACTGAACACATGACTTTGAAGATGTTATTTCACACTGACACTCAAATCATTCAAACAAAAAAATGAATTTGCACTCCGAGAGGTCATAGTTCTCACCGTTTTATAAACTGTCTTTCTACATACAGTTTAAGGGAATGCTAAAGTCGAGCAAGGCTCAGTGATGGAGGAAACGTGGATGAACTCTGGTCATGGTCAAAGATGTTTTTGCCATTGAATTTTATTGACTTGCGATGAATATTCAGTATATGCTTTAAATCCCATTAAAACCTTTCATTCATTTTACAACAGTAAATGGCCTGAAATCTGATCCTGAATAACAAACATTTTTCATCAAGAAAAATCTAAAGAAAATGTGTGAGATGGAACAAATAGCAAATAAGCATTAAGGCTCCAAAAGCCCACATTTAAAAGAGGAACTCATTAATATTTACTCTATGCCACACAGTCTCCTTTTATTTTTTTTAAACTCAATTCTTCTTAAATATTCCCTCTATTAGCTCACCGAGTTTTTGTATTATCGATGGAGTTTGGTTAGATTTATTTTGCCATTTCATAATGTCATAATTCTAATTTACCTTAATTTTTAACAAATATCACAGCAGATGCTTATGCATAAACAATACTGATACCTCAAAACGCAAAGACATTCTTTAGGAACATCATTTCCCTGACATATAGAAGGAAAATGGCTGCAAGCTAAAGCCAATAAATCAAACTAACTTTTAGCAATATGATGATAGTGAAATCATGTAAAAATGATTTCATCTGTTATGCTTCATCAGGACTGAGGGGGTCGGATTTGATTGACAGCTCGGCCACCTTCAGCAAAAAGACAAATACAAACTAACAAAGTCCTGCCGACTTCAAACCTCGCATGAAGTGAGAAACTGTTGAGGAAAATATTTTCAGCAACAGTTTACCAAAGGCTTACTGTGGGCACAACTCCCTAAAAGTTTAGTACAGAGTGCGTTTTTAGGGCACCTTCCAGTCCCAGTTCTCTCAGTGCTTTGTATCCCCCGGGCTGCAGCAGCTCTCCCACTATCCTGTCAGGCTCCTTCAGGTCCCTCTCCACCACCGTCACCATCCTCCCGTCCCTGGCCAGAACAGCGGCCATCGCTGAGCCCAAGACCCCGGCGCCAACTATCACCACATCCGGCTCGGGGGCCACAAAGGAGCCACACTGCGCGGCGGAACACTCCTTTTCTACTATCTTTCTTGTTCTTCTACTCTGTAAAACAATAAGGGGAAAAAACAAACATATAGTGTACATAAGGGCTGACATTCATTGCACTTGTTTGAAGTTAAAGGGAAAGCTCATATTGTCACACTTATATCTGTTCGTGTCCTCTTTTTTTTCATAATTAGAAGTTATTTGAACTGTCTTACCTTTTTACGGTTGCCATCCGCTTTCTTGCTCCTTTGTGTTGCAGTTTGAGGGATTAAGTGGTTAACAACAGGTAGAACAGACAAGACACTCAAAGGCCAATTAAACAATTGACCGACTGGGAGCTTCTGGCCATGAAAAAAACTGATATATGAGAGCAGAAGTCCGACTACAAGAAATAAGACTGCGACCATAACTTGTTCTTTGAGCGCCAAACTCAAGACGAAGTTGGACTTTTTGTAGAGATACGTAAAGGTTGCTATTCCCAGGAACATCCACATCTCTTGAAAATAATGTTAAAGGCTAAATTATGGGAGAATATAACAAAGAAACGTCTTAACTGACTAAATATATCTATATAAAAAGGTAAACTTAGTGATGATTCTGGTTTTAATTGTGTTTGTCAAATAGAAAAACACAAATAAAAAAAATAAATAAATTAGTTTGCCCAAAACCTTCCACAGTCTCTGAAACTCCAGCCTATTTGTTCACAGACGGTTGAGCGGATGCTACTGAATATTTTATGAAAATGAGAAAGACGGACGATTTCCGATTCGCTGCTTTTACAGTCCGCCTGCCCCACTGTTCAACCCCCCAATCAGGGCTGATGAACCGGTGAGCAGAGCTCACGCTTTATGCTGATTGGACAGTAGCGCCATCATCGAGCCTCCTCTCGCTCGCTGATTGGACAGCCGTCCGGCAGGACTGTAGTATGATGTGATGTCAATGGAAAGCGAGTTATATTTATTTGACAGTCCAGAGGCTGAACGGGATCAAAGATTATGGATGTTTGACAGGAGAATTCTCTCTGTAGCGTAACAACGTACCGTCATTTAGACTGCGTGTTTCATAGACACCAGGACTCTACACGAATTAAGACGGCACGCTGTATCTATCGAGTGTCCACAAAAAGTAAAAGAGCCATAATCCACAGTCACAATGTCTATGCAATGTCATTCAATTTAAAGGGCTTGAGGCTACAGTGGCACATCTCCCAGGTGTGGATTCGAATCACATAGAGAGGGCTATAGTACCCAGAAAAAAAAGGACAGAGTGAGAGCTCTTTCCACTGTTGGTGTGTGGCAGCGTTATATGAACTACAGAACATCTTTTATCAACATAAACTGGTTAGTTAGATTAATCAATTATGTAAGACTGCTGGGGAAGATGATAATAATAATAATATATTCCAGTCACATATGTCCTCAATCTATAAAACATACTCAACAGTGTCACATATAACTATAGTACAACTTCTAACTACTGTCTGCGATTACCTATTCAAGGTAAATATTATTTAGGCGTTGTTATAATTGGCTTTGATCTTAGACATTATAAATTCATATTCTGTATTTTCCTAAATAACCCATGTTCCTAGCTGGTACTTTTCCACTTTGCTCATACTGCACAACAGATTACCTTAAATGGTCCAAGACCTTAGAAGGACATAAACAACTGGGTCAGACAAAATATCTGTATTAGGGCACATAGGTCTGGTACATTAGATCCACGCCTAAAACAGCACATTGTTTATCACATCCAAAGAACACAACAAGGACAGCAGCTGGCCTGAGCATGTCACCCAAAACGGGCCAATTATACTCTGACAAGTGTGAAAACAACTTATGTGAGATAAAGCTGAATATAAATATAACATGTTTCCGGATAACGGGGCTCGGCCTGACGGATTTCGTGCGGGAGCTCGAAATATACTTTACTTGTGACCACTAATAAATACTTTTTTAATAAACGATTTCTCCAGCTTATTCTTGAGCTTCCAATGAAAAAATTGGGCCAACAATTGGTGCCGTGACCCGGATTGGCTGACTCTGAGACCGTGTCCGATCGAGGACTTCCGGAGCTGGTTGGAGGGGACCCTTCTTCAGACAATTCAAGGCGCCTAAAACACAAGGTGAGCAGAAAACCTCTTGTATCAGGATATGTGAAATTTCTGCACATTGGTCATTCTAAATTAAATTGTCTGAATTAGGATGTCCTCCGATCACTAAATCAAAAGCACAAAATTTGTGTCTGCAGGTTTACTGGGTGGTCACATGTAAAGTATAAACACATAGTCTCACATAGGAAGAGTGATTTGTGTCCTCGTTTAGTACAATTTGGCCAAATAAAAGACATAAAATTCATCCTGTCTTCTAAACTGAATAGGAAGTAGATGAGCCAATGGGCTGGGGTCTATTAGTCGCTATCTCGGTGTGAGTAATTTCCGTGCAAGTGGCGCTTGGACCTTATCTGCAATCGGCGGTGGGTCTGTATTACTTCACAATAGACGGAGTGAGTAATTTCTGTGCAATCGGCGCTTGGACTTTTATCTGCAATCGGTGGTGGGTCTGTATTACTTCACATTTGGTGTTTGGACTGTAAAAACCGCGATCGGCGGTGTGTCTATTTTTTAGTTGTTTTTTCTCTCTCTCCCTCTCCATAATTGGAGGTGTGTCTGTTTTGTTTTTTTTCCGCAATCGGCGGTGGTTCTGCAGTTGTTGTGAACAGACGATATACTAAGGGTTTATCTCTGCATAAGGACACAGGGCTAAGTTTGTTATTTTTCATGAAAATGTGGGGTGGTTTGCTACTTGGTTGATATTTTACTGTGTTAGTGGAAGTGTATCTAGCAATAGAGACTACTGGAGAATTCCTACACTGACACAGATCTCAAGTGGTTCTGTAAAAGGGGGGCATTGGACTACAAATTAAAGGGGAATTTAGTTAGGGTGTTACAGAGATTGGTGAATTAAAACGAGTGAAGAGACTGGGAGAACCCCCAGCGATCAAGCGCACAGTAAAAGATTCTGTGTAGAAGCTTCTTGGTCGGGTCCAACACTCGGGCATTGCGCCATTCACCCATTCTGATTAACACGTGTGAAATATCTGAATATGTCACAAACCTTGGTTGATAAGTGGAAAACATGTAAACCCGGCTCATTTGGGTCGGTATTATTTGACACGTTGACGAGATGGCAGAAAAAAAAAGTTCCAAGAGAAGACGAAAAAAGGGACAGATAGATTTGTAAACTGAACGAGAGAAATGCAAGAGAGAGGAATGTTTGGAGGGCGTGAAAGTGCTCCACCGCAACTGAGTGATTTCTTTATGTTTTCAAAACAAGAAACAGGCAGTAGGAATCAAGCAACAGCAACGCTAAAGGAGGCAGGTTTATTCCAGAAAGCAAGGGCAGATAGAGACGAAAAAAAGGAACATTTCTTGCAGACTGTCAGCATTTTTTTTTAGGAGAAGTTAAATTCTCTATTCAGACGCAGTCCTCTGCACCACTACCACAGCACGTGCCAGACACAACGTCATCTTTTCCAGGGACACATCCTACTACATAGGAAGATAAGACACATCTTCCTAACATCACACTCAATAACAGAAGCATGCCATTTAGCAAAAGAAAAAACAGACCATTTATACAGATTCAGCATAAACAGCTTAGGCTGTACATGTGGACATGTGTAATTGGAAAAGACAAGGTTAGATATCCTTAGCTTTGTCATAAATGCTCTCACCCTAAGATTATAACATCCCAACCCTGCTTCCTTCTTCCCCCATTCAGCCCTGAGAGTGAGGACAGATTCTGATTGAGCATGGGCCTGTACTTAAAGAGTACCAGAGTTACATATAGTTATTTAGTCGAAAAATTTACAATGATAATGGAAGTTTTTACTAGAGCATTTATCATCAATTCAACAATTAATTTATTTTAAAATAAATTTGAATGGGAGAAGGGGCTGCACGGTGGTGTGGTGGTTAGCACCGTCGCCTCACAGCAGGAGGGTTCCAGGTTTAATCCCCGCCTGGGGCCTTTCTGTGTGGAGTTTGCATGTTCTCCCCGTGTATGCGTGGTTTCTCTCCGGGTTCTCCGGCTTCCTCCCACCGTCCAAAAACATGCATGTTAGGTTAATTGGTGACTCTAAATTGTCCTTAGGAGTGAGTGTGAGCGTGCATGGTTGTTTGTCTCGTTTGTCTCCATGTGGCCCTGTGATGGACTGGTGACCTGTCCAGGGTGTACCCCGCCTTTCGCTCGATCACTGCTGGGATAGGCTCCAGCCCACCCGCTACCGATTAACGGACTGACGGTATAGAAAATGGATGGATGGATGAATGGGAGAAATACCAAATTGAATGGACAATCTGAAATCCGCTTTTCAATGCAAGTATCACAGTGAAGAGATAACAAAATAAAAAAATTCAAAATAAATCCAGGAAGAACAGACTGTTTAAAACTAAACATTAGAACCAGTTTGTTGTTGAATTAAGATTTAACAGCTCTCTTAAAAAGTTAAAGTCAGACAAACAAACACAGCATTTAAATCTTTGATCCTTTAATTGAAAAACTGCCTGAACAAAAGATGTTCTACAAATTGAGACTTTATGATTTCCACCTGAAGCAGGTCTGAGACCGGACAGTCAGACCATATGACATATTAGAAAATATCAGGATTTAACAGCAAGGTCAGACAGATAGGTGTCAGACAGTTTCTTACCATCTTAAAGCATTAAAGGTTAGCCTTTATTGTGTTAGAGATCACAGTAACATGACTTAAAATTTAGCTGATCTAAACACTTCTCCTCTGCTTCTTTTAACCAATTCTGAGTTAATATTTATCATCAGTATTTATATTTAATCTCATTAAACCATTTAACTATTTAACTGCAGCAGATCTATGAATCAATGGATCTGTTATCTTAACAGAGCAGCAAAATGCTTTATATAAAGGTTTAAAGTGAGTTAGATAATTAGGAAATTAACAAAAACACGGCAATAAAAGGCACAACGAGAGTCAGATATCACCAGTGAGTTTCTTAAAGAAGAAAACTCTAAAAGAATTTAGCTATTTAAAGACAGCTGCGCTGCAGTAAGTCTGAGTCATAACAAGTCAAGTCAAGGTTTGTTTTCATGGCACATTTAAAAACAGCCACAGCAACCAGAGAGCTGTACAGCTGAACACTATATTAATACTATTAGCAAATTCTAACTCTGCAGATAAATATTAATTAATCTAACTATAAACATTGAATAAATTAGTGAAATGAAAACAAAAACAGTGTTTACAGTTAAAGACATGCCTCTATACCAGACATGTGTCACTGGAAAAGGAAAGGCTTTGTGACCTCAGCAGGCACCCCGGTTAAACACTTGAATCAATTACTCAAACTATATTATGCCATACTTGAACCAAAACAAGTTGCTATAGTCAAGTGCAGAGGACATCAAAAGGGAGATGGGAGAGTAGCGAGAGGCAACAATGCGGCAGATAAGGCAGCAAAAACAAAAGCAGGGTATACTACATTTAACCAGATGTCTCAGAAAACATTGGAGGAAAAATCACAACAAGAATTATGTTTAGAAAACATTAAAGAACTTCACGAAGCAGCGGCACCATCTGAAAAGCAAGCATGGAATGAGAAAAAAAAAAAGATTCCACAAGACTCTGGAGGAATCATGAAGGCAAAATAGTAGCTCCAACTGGACTACTAAATTTGCTATGTCAAGAAGCAAACAGGCTCAACAGGCTCACCCCTTGTTGTACTACAGTATGGAAACTTGTCTGAATGTGAAAATGAATGTGAAACAACAGAATAACACGGTGATGAGTATATCTCAACAGGTTACAGAAATACTCACCAAGGAACAGGACCAGGAAAGTGAACAAACTTAACTGGTCCTCTCCTCTATGGACAGGACGCAGAAGCTACATCACATTGTATAAAGGTATGGTTGACTGAGAATAGACTGAGTAACTGGATCCACAAGGATCACTGTACTCAGGCTCAAGATCCTGCCGGAAGAACATTAACTGAGGTCCGGACTGACTTAGGAACCTCACCTACTGACAAAGACTAGACCACGGGGACTAAAACTCTATCAGAGACTGAAGGGACCACTGACTATGAAACCAAAGGAAAACACTACTGTGGAGACTAGACTGTAGAACCGCAGTAGCAGAAACAATAAAGGTTACAATAACTAATTTTCACACCTCTCCTGTGTGAAAGTCAGACATGTTGGTCGAAAGAAAAGGATATGAATGGGATGAATGAAATGTTCTGTGAGAACGTTTTAATCATGTGTTCTGGTTCGTTCGAGAAATTACACGGGAGATGACCCAAATTGTTTAATCTGGTGCAATCAATCAATCAATCAATCAATCAAACTTTACTTTTATAACACTTTACATACAAGAAAATGTAACACAAAGTGCTTCACAAGATAGAAGAAAATAAAACAAAACAGTGAAACCCAAGGCCACATACAGACACACACACACACACACATCTATACGCACACACACACCCACATACATCCACACATACTGGAAGAAAGAAGTAAAGATTAAGTAAAACATAATAAACTGAGGCAGAGCTGCTCAAAGTAAGATAAAGCACAGAGCTTTGAACTGCACGATTAAAGGCCTAATTCATGTCAAGAAAAAACAAGAAGGATCCTGAACAATTTAGCTAACATTCCAAAACTGCTACGAGCAAAGAAAAAGATTACAAAATAATATCAAGAATCTGGGCCCTTAGGTCAAAGCATGCATGCAAGGTAACAGTGATCAATAACCAACCAAAGATCTGATGTCTGACAACACAAGTGCGATGCTGTGGCACTGCTAAGGAAAAAGTTAGCAGCACAAGGCCACAAGGCTCATCTAAAAAATAAATAAATGAGGAATTAAGACAAATAGAAAAATAGAATAAACCTTTGTCTTTGATTCTAATTTGTATGGAAATATGTTATTGTATCATGTGATGTTATAAGAAACTCTGATGCCACACTGTTGGTACCCCATGAAGTGTTTCTAATTCAAATGGAAAAAAAAAAAATTTAAAATTAAAAATTAATGCTGATCCTGAACTGTCTGTGGATGGCTCAGCATCACGAAACACAGCCACCGGTAAGAATTAAATAGAATTTAGTATAAAGTAACAAGTGAGAATTAAGCAGATCGTGCTGAAATTTTATCAAAAACACTCTGAGTTGAATTAAGAGAGGACAGACAGTATTTATCCCAAAAAGGTTAATCAGTTACTCATTGAGAAGAAATGGCTGCTTTCTTGATGCTGTGCTGCTCCCAAAATGAAATCTAACCACAAACATTTCTGTCCTGCAGCAGCAACACAGGAGCAGAAACTGCAGTGGAAGAGTTCAGCAGAACTAACATACGGAGGAGACTAAGTCTCATCGGGGGGGTGGAGACACAACAATTAATCATAGTTTACTAACACTTCTCAAGTTTTTCCCAAAATTCTGTGAGTCTTTGTCTTTCTTTTGTCTTTTGTTCTATGTTGTCTTGTGTTTTGTCTTTGTCTTGCTGTGTTCTCTAAATGGTTTGAAGTTTTTTCCACAGAAAAAGTTGATGGTACTGGAGTTCTCATTAATGCTGTACAGCAGGTTGGTGAGTCTAAAGGTACTAAAGGTACTGTCCTAAAACATGGTTTCTATCAACTGGCCAGTTGTTTTGTTTTTCATTTAATTTATTTATTTATTTATTTTTTCGGTTTATTTATTTGTTTTTGTTTGGGGTTCATATGAAAACTTAATTGGTCGACCAATGAATACTGGGATTGAACCTGTTAAAAGGCAATTCCTGAATATAAAACATTGTGAAAAAGACATGTTGCATTGTTGTGCTGCTCTCCTGCTAACATTCATCCACAGCTTAAATTAACTGCATCGGCAGCAGAACCTCTACAGGACTCACAGCCAAGTGACTGACAAGACGTCAGTCTGACATTCTGGGAGGCATGATCATCATGCCGAGATAATGGTTGAACAACCGCACAACCTTCAACCACTGTCAACAAAATAATCTGAATGCTCTCCTGAATTGTCCCAAAGAAAAAGATTAGTTAGAAAAAAACGGGTGGTAAAGACCCCTTTGTGGAAGTGAAGTGCTGGTAACCTCTCCTTCCTAGTTAGCTCAGACTGCTGAACTGAGGTTCAGCCAGAAGGACAACCAAACACCAAGCAGTGACAGGATTGGACCAGAAGACACTGAGCTGCACTGCACCACTCTGCACAATGTTATCATAAAATTTTCACTCAAAAGAAATTGTCAGTTTTTACACTACATCTATCATTACTCATCTGTTCTCAACAGGGTCATATCTTCATATTCACATCATGTTTAAATGTCTGTACTGTATTGTTTTGTGTTTTGTGATGTTCCTCTTTAGTTTAATGATTTTAAGTAGACCAATTACTAATCATAGGAATTCATACATATGTCCATTGCCATTGGTGTGAATCGGCTGTTCGGAGCGGGACCTTAGGCACTGAAAGGTAATTAAGTGGTCGGTCGCCAAGGGGGAATGGGGCCATAGGAGAATTTTCCCGGATATCAGCCATCGGGTTTTTCGCTCCTATTCGCTGCGAACAGTGGACGATCCTGATGGTAATGTTAATTGCCTTAAGCACTTTTTGAGTTTCAATATTTTATGAATTGTTGTAGCTTAATTAATTATTGTTGTGTTGTAATGGTACTTATGGGTGAGCAGGGTCTTGCCACTGCTTAAACCACATATAGTTTTGGGCCAAAATGAACTAAGATTCTACACAGAGATTGGGTTAGGGGCCACATACACACACTAATTTTAAGACATATTGAAACATTTATTGATTTATTCCTTGCATACACGTACAGGCGTGATACTTATAGCTTTTATGAAATGTGCTCATTGCAGAGTTATGATCAGTTGAGTAATGAAGGTTGAACTATTCTGGGAAAGAGGTTCTGTTCCCAGCATCATGGTAAACACTCCTGATACAGAAAGGTTTAGCTAACGCATTACAATTGTTTTACACATGCATATGCAATGAAAACTTGCTTGCTGCTGATAATCGCAAAGAAGAACAGCTTACACATAACAGCTCACATAATGAAGTTATATCAAAAGGGGGATAACAAGAATCTCCTGTCTGGTTGTGCTGCACCTCAAGGTAGTTGGCCACTTGCAGTTTGGGGACCTGCTAAGTTGGCTGCCGCTAACAGGTGTTACACAATACAGAATATAACGGTCCTACCTCATTTAGTTGACATGAGTAAATCATGTCAAAAGGGGGAGTTGTTATAATTGGCTTTGATCTTAGACATTATAAATTCATATTCTGTATTTTCCTAAATAACCTATGTTCCTAGCTGGTACTTTTCCACTCTGCTCATACTGCACAACAGATGACCTTAAATGGTCCAAGACCTTAGAAGGACATAAACAACTGGGTCAGACAAAATATCTGTATTAGGGCAGATAGGTCTGGTACATTAGATCCACGCCTAAAACAGCACTCACACATACACACACATTGTTTATCACATCCAAAGAACACAACAAGGACAGCAGCTGGCCTGAGCATGTCACCCAAAACGGGCCAATTATACTCTGACAAGTGTGAAAACAACTTCTGTGAGATAAAGCTGAATATAAATATGACATGTTTCCGGATAACGGGGCTCGGCCTGACGGATTTCGTGCGGGAGCTCTGGCACTCCGAGTCCAGCGCTGCAATATACTTTACTTGTGACCACTAATAAATACTTTTTTAATAAACGATTTCTCCAGCTTATTCTTGAGCTTCCAATGAAAAAATTGGGCTAACAGCGTTCAGGATCAAAGGTCTATTCAGACCTAATGTTAAAGTAGAATTAGCTTCCCTGAATGCAGTCAAGTCACAAGTTTGTTGTACATTTTTGAGTGTTGTTAAACGTAACATTATTTAATTTTCTGCTGGAACCTCGCAGCTGTGCACACTTGTGCCTTGTTAACTGGACTGTAAAAAGCTGGCAGTAAACATGATCTCTCAACTTCTTTATGACAACATACTTTCTTAAACAGTAAACATGAGTTCATACAAATACATCCAGATGATTCTTTATGTCAACAGCTCCACAGATACACATTTAATCGGTAAATGTTTCCATGGTTAATAACATGTTCTAATTCAACCGGACTAATACAAAACTTTAAGACATTAGCTTCCTAGTCCTGTTTAATCCTGCAGGCAGAACTTCATCACATCGACAAAAGCATTTTTGATTATATGTAATTATTAAAGATTGACTCATATTTTTCTTGCTTTCCCGATGTTGCTCTTGGCTCCCCGTTTTGCTCGATGAAAGCCTGAAATCATAAAGAAAAAAAACAACATTCATATCTAATATCATATATAAGGAAGCTTTAACGAGAGAAGATACTGTGCAAAAAGCACCTGCAGCTGGCAGGTCATCCACTTTATTAAATGGAACTCCCTCTGAGTGGCTTGGGTGGTGTCTTACCTCCATCTCCTCTAAAGTGGCATAACCATCCTCCACCTTCTGCCCCAAGCCATGACTGAAGCTCGAGTACCGCTCCTGTTTAACATTGGACATAACTTGAATGTTCATTCACATATGGTGCAGGTGTATGTTTTACATACGTGCGGCTGAACGCATACCTTCACCATACCAGCGATTACCCCATCCTCAATGAGGCGAACAGCATTCCTGAGTCCTCTTGCAAAGGCGTCCATGGCTCCAATGTGAGCCACGAAAAGGTCCTCGAGGTCTGTCGACTCTCTGCGAACCTTTGCATCAAAGTTCAGGCCTCCTGACTGCAGACCACCTTGTTCAATGATGGCCTGTAATAGATTAGATACTAAGGAATTACTGGTTCCATTATCTCCGTTTTCATGTGCTGCTAATAAAGTGAGCCATTTCCTTATTTCAAAATCCCACTTTACCCAATTAAACCTTAATTGTTCACTAGTTGCGTAAAGATAGCTAAAGATGCATCAGTTGATAGATTTATACTAACAGTGCAAAAGTGGATAATATATTATGTGCAATGGGAAGGCTGTCAAACTGAATTGCCCATTTGGGATGAATCGAGTTTTCTAAACTGAACTGAGCAGACGGGGAGTTTGCTTTTGATAATGACTCCAGCGAGACTCTTTCAGCCTCATTTAGCCAACTGTTTTAGTTTTGTGGTCTAGTTTTATCTAATTATTTCAAAGAAAAAAAGAACAGCATGATAAGAGCACTTTACGTTACGTATCCAACACAAAGCAGAGAGCAGAGTAAGAAACCAAGTAGCTGGCAAATCTCACAGAGCAAGAGAACTATGTAGAGGAGTGAGTATAGATGCAAGTGTATGTTGACTGCACAAACACATGATTGCAGCATCACCATTAAAGAGTTTAGTTGTTTCTGTTTCAACATCACAATTTGTTGGCGCAATGACCAATGCTACGGATGCAATCTCCCACTTAGGCTGCTGTCATGTTTAAAAAAAGAACATTACACAGTCTGAAATGGGTGTGGGCTCCTCATGACCAGATCATAGTCACATTTGGATTGTCAACTTACATTTGAATAACTCCCCCTAGGGTGTTGTTCATGAATGATCTTGAAACAATTGGGGCTTAGTCCAGTTCAGTCATTGGATTTACATAAGATTTTCAAGTTATTCTGGAGTAAATTAAGTTAAGATGTGTTGTACAAGTCATCTGTTATAATAGCAACTTAATGCAATCTGAGTTATTTTTAAAATGTAATAAAACATTAAGAATAAATTAGAGGCTTAAAAGTAATTTTATTTTGCTGACCCCACCCTTATTATTCAAACTTGATACTTGTGTTCACAATGAATGTGAGCTGTATCTTATCCACCTGATACCCTCCTCTTCTTCATCTGTCCAACTCTCACGGCATCCCATTTGTCTGCTGCACTCTTTATCTCTGTAGTAATCTTGCAAGTTGTCTTTTAAATGTTGTGGCTGATCATTGAATAACTTTGCTTTTGGACAATGTCACTTTTATTAAGATTACCGGCAGTATACTTAGTAGACAAACTCATTTAATCAGCTTACCTTCATGACCAAGGTGGTGTTCCTGATGTCCATGGGGAACTGATCTGTGTCCCAGCCCAGATCAGGAGAACCGGTGTTTGAGTCAACTGAGCCTAACATGCCAAAACTGTTCACCAGTCAGCGAGGACGACAAAAAGCAGTTAACATATGGCAACACTCAAGCTATGACAGCAACTTCTGCCACATAGATAACTTCAAAATGCAGTTAAATTTCCAGTAAAATCATGATGTCTTACGCCGAGGCCATGACAATGTCATGCTCATAGGAGTGCCCTGCCAGAGTGGTGTGGTTGGGCTCGATGTTCAACTTAAAGTGGCTCTCCAAATTATAATGCTTCAAGAATCCTATAACACTCATTGCATCTAAAGCAGGAGAGAGTGAGAAACATTCAACAATGGAGGAGGATGATGAAATGGCACATTTGCGTCGGTAGATTTAGGAAGCCTCACCATAATCATACTGGTGCTTGCAGGGCTCCTTTGGCTTGGGTTCAATAAGAAACTGACACTTTAACCCAATCTTCTCCTTGTACTCTGGAGACAGATTCATAGACAAACTATACAGACTTGCGACTAACCGAAACTCAGCCTGTTGTCGTATTCACGTGCACACTTACTGATGGCCATTTTGAAAAAGTTGGCCATATGTTTCAGTTCAGCTGCGACATCTGTGTTGTGGAAGGAAAGAAAACCCTCTCTACCTCCCCAAAAGACTGAGGACACAAACATATGCTGATTGCAGAGAGTGGACAATATTTACAAATGGAAATGGTGTACTTTACATGTCATACAAATCAAGTCCTCACCAAAGTTTTCTGCACCCAACTTTTTGGCAATGTCCAGACCCTTTTTCACCTGAGCGCTGGCATAGGCCAGAACATGGAAGTCCGGGTTGGTGGCAGCGCCGTTCATGTACCTGTCATGAGAAATCTAACATTAACGCATGCATGACACCAATTAGTTTTAGAGCAAAAGTACAATACTCAGTGAGTTGAAGAGGATAAATGATCCACCTGAAGACATGAGTTTCATTTAAGTAGCTGGTTACAAATGTATACGGTTTAAACTTGTTCATTTATTTAAATTCACTGTATCACATCCTAATGATGCAAGTTGTCAGAGGGTTTTCCTCCCTGGAGAGGTTGGAGCTGTGAGCCTTGCCTCGTGCTATTAATGCATCAGTGCCTCTGTAACTGTGCAGTTCCAGACATCATTATACATCCACCTCAAATAAAGAGAAAACGGTCCACTTTACTGGTTGTGGCAAAGGCAGAGGGAATTTCAGCTCCCCCCAGCTATAGTTCTCAGTGAGTTTTCACCGTGGATGAAACATCGTTTGTCTCCGGTACTGAAGTAACAGTAAAACTGGGAAAGATGACGTCAGGTGGGTTTAGGCTTTCTGATGTGAAACTAATTCTGTATCTGCCCACAAAATTATGATTTTTCATAGCCACAGCACAGGAACTGGAGTGGCAGCATTAGTTTAAAAACTCCTGTGAGGCAACAGTGCTTTTTGATTCGGAGCCAGCCGCTTACAGGATCCAGACACATTTTCATGACTGCCGGACACTTTGCGGCTCCTCCCGCACAGCCTCGGGTTATGTAGGCAGAGCAGGGCCTTGACACTGCTCACACCACATATTGTTTAGGATCAGAATGAACGCTGTCTAGACAATGATGAAGAGGTAGTAGCATTCTCAGAAAGCAGGTGCCAGATAGAGATTGGGTTTGGGCCACATACACACAGAATGATATCAAGAGGTATAAGAAGATCTGGGAATTTCCGTGCATACTGCCTGCCATGTATATGTAGCTGTGTCGCTCCGATCAATGAATTCCCCATAAGAGGCTGCAAGGGCCTCTTTTTTGTACTCTTCTCTCCACAACAGTGTCACATTCATTTTCATACATGCTGGTTTAAGAATACTGACCTTGGGTGGGCAAAGAGGTTGCAGGTGACCCACAGAACTTTGACTCCAGTCTGGTTCTGCAGGTGGCGAGCCAGGTCTGTGATTTCATCCAGATTCTTGTTAGACTCTTCCAAAGTGGAGCCCTCAGGGGACATATCACTGTGAGGAGAAGAGCTCAACTGAGAGGTCTTTTATGCGCTTATATTTAGCAAAATGCATTAAAAACAAAAAGCTGGGGACTCCAAATTTGACTCTTTCATAACGTAAATCAATTTTGTTCCTCTAACATTTGTGCATTGTGTCTAACTGAAATTATATGCAGTCTTGTATAAAACTATAGTTAATATACAAAACCCACTTGAGGGTACATGTAGTTACATCACGTGAATTAGCTTCTGTCTGAACTTTCTAAAATGGGGTGAAAGCAAGATTATTTGAAGTCACTCACCGGTCATGAAATGTGTAATACTTGACCTGTGAAACAAAAGCAGAAGTTCTACAGAAGCAGTTCACTAATTCTGATTAGATATAGCACTGTGGAAAAGTCTTCATATTTTGCGTCAAAGGAAACCAGCATTTTAATAATCTCTGGAGGTGTTTCAGAACTATATTTTCACTGAAGGGCTTTCAGGGTTTTTCTTTGGACACTGGCTGCTTTTTCTCACAGTTTCAGTCCAGTTGTTGAGCTTAAACAACTTCATATTTATGCATTTCTTGTTTGTTAAGCTGCTTAACGCTGACCTATGAATGATTATATCATAAGAAAGGCACCTAACTCAACAGATAAAGCAGTGATATTCATATATATCACGGAAAACTTGATATTCTGTTTCCTGACGCAAAACCACACTGTTTTAGTTTCTTTAGCCGAATCTGCAAAATAAGTGTTAACATAGTACAAAGATAACAGTCTGACAGACAATAAATAGTGTTTTTGCAATAACAATGTGATTAAGAATGATCAGCTGAAAACACATTTCTGCATGGTGCGTGCAGACCTTAAGAAACTGAAGAAATTGGTCAAGTGGAGGACAAAAGAAGAAAAGGATACAGCGGGAAAAAAAACTATCTACAGCAGATGAACGGTATCTGAATTATTAGAGATCATCACAAATGGTCTCCATGGGAGGGTGACTGTCAAGAATCCATTCTTAAGGAAGGGAAACAGAGTTTTTTCTGACGTATGCCAAATGACACAAGAAGTGGACTTAAAATATGTGGCAGCAGGTTTTATGGAGGGATGAATGCTCCCCAGAACCTGGACCTCAACATTATTGAAGCGGTGTGGGATCAACAGCCAACATCCAAAGAGCTTTGGAAAAGCCTGAAGAAACTATTCTTGAAGACTACTTAAAGAAATGACAAGAAAGCTTGTGTAAGAGGGTTCAGGCTGTGTTGAAGAATAAAGGCGAGCATGCCTAATATTGACTTTCAAGTTCATTACATTTGTATAAACTATTTTTGCTTTGTATTCTGCATTCTTATCATGCTTGCACTCGTTTCAATTATTTGCTCCATCTATTTGCTGTTTTCCTGGCAATACATAAAGAAATGAGAGGTGGCTCACAACTTTTGCACAGCACTGTACAAAAGATGTCAAAGCTCAACTGAATTCCCTCACACCAAGCTTGGTGAAGAACTCAAAGGCAGCACGAAGTCGCTTCTTAGCCGACTCCATCGGGGAGCCTTCATTCCATTTCCGGTGGAGGGTTGGAAACCCAAAAGGATCAGCACCTACACAAAGGAGAAAAGTGCTGACCTGAATGTAAAGAGTGAATCTGTTTTAATCAGCACAAAGCCTCTGCCGACTGTTTGGCTCAGTTGTTACAGTACCAGTTCCACAGAAGGAGTGCCAGTAGCAGACTGAGAATCTCAACCAGTCCCCCATCGTCCGCCCCATCAGCACCTGCACAGAGGAACACTGAGCTCCACACAGACTGCCACAGCTCTGCATTGAAAACTACCACTTCCTGCAAGGCCCTCAAGAAAAAAAAAGTGTTATTGGATCTACTTCATTCCTGTCAGTTTCAGTATTTGCAGCCAAGCGCCAAAGCTAAAAAGGGTGCTTTGCAAAAATCCATACCTGGGTCATTTTCATGCATGTGTCTCTGTGAGCCACACCTACCTCCTCTGCATTGTAGTGTTTGAAGCACATGACATCTGTGGGTCCAGCACCTGGAACATACTGGATCTTGGGAATGCCTGTGGCACATAGTCGAGCAATATTTGATAAGAGGAGAAAGAGCTATTTGAAGCCGCATAGCCACGTGGCACATCCGAAATGTATCGGAATGGACAAACTGTGTTTATGAGCAGATGTGAGACTTTCTTTACATGTAATCGGGGGACAAACAGTTATCTTCCATGGAAGAACAGAGGAGCGTCGGTTTTATCTGCTGTGTTTTGGAAAACATATCTAGTCGCCTTGCTCGCCATACAAACAAACATTCTGTTCTCACCGGGTACATTTGCTCGTCATACAAACAAACTTTCTGTCCTCACCGTGAACATTAACATACACACATCAGACGGTATGCCTTCCAGAGGCGTTACATTTACCCCCAAAAAATTCCTCTTGAGCTGCCATTTCTGGATCCCAACGTCCACAGCTGTTTCAGCTCACGGCAAATTTAGCTCACGTCCTCTCAGCTCGTACACACACACAAAAAAAGTGTAAAAAGGCGCAGTTCCGTCCACAGTCACAAGGTGTCACTAAAGCCCTTCGAAATTAGACCCCCGTGGTTTGGAGCACTCCTTCTATTTAAATTCCACATATTAATTTATCAAGTAAAGTCACGTCATCTTTGCTTCTCCAGCACATTTAAAGCAACAGAGGCTGGCCCAAGTGTTTTCTATGGTGAAAGAAAAAAACGGTTTACGGTTAAACAGGTAACGTGAGAATCATGGCACAGAAGAGTAAAATAACTGGAGTAATGTGCGTTCTGTTCCTTGTGCCAGTTGGAAGTCTGGCAGCTGCATTCTGAACTCACTGTGGGCTTGAAATGTTGAACCGAGTTAGCCCCATATGTAAAGACGTACTACAGTCCAACCAAGAGGAGATAAAAGCATGGATGTAAATTTCCACGTCCAGGTTTTTATTTGACTATATTTCCATGACGTTTTTGCAGCATCCTGCACATTGTTTGATCGGGGGACAAGTTTATTGTTAAAGCTGTTGATAGAGTGTGATGCAGTGTATATAATTTTTTTCATTTAGCTGAAGGAAATTACTTACCAGCCAGCCTTTAATGTCATCAACACAGCAGAGCAGTACTGCTAGTGTTGTATCAGATGTCAGTGGGAGATAAAACTGTGTCACCCGCATGGGTGATCCCCCATAGATTTCAGCAGAATGTTGTGGTCTACAGTATCAAAACCTGTCCTAAGATCAAGGGAAATAAAAACAGCATGGGAGCCGGAGTTATCAGCTAAAATAATATCACTATAGTTCTTGAACAGAGTAGATACTGTGCAGTGTGAAGTTTTAAAACACGACTGGAATGTATCTCTAGATATTTTATCACATTTGTGTGACCCCGGAACTTCCCATTAACTGCTGGGGGAACTCCTGCGGTGCACCTCTCCTCACTCTGCTCTCTTTACTCTCCATGTACATACAACATTATTGTTGTCATTAATTTGTGTTTCTCTTTCTTAGCAGGTATCCCTGACCTGGTGTTATGGTGCTTGTTGACTGGTATTGGCAGCTAGCATTGGACAAGAGACGGGTTGCCAGTCCATCACAGGGACACACAGAGACAAATGAGAGTAGTCTTGTGTTATTGAGTGAAATATAGGCCAGTGTTTCACAATATGACACACAGAAATTCTGTTCACTGACCTCTTCCATTTTACCGATGTGTATTTCTTTTGAATGCCTTGCTCGTTTGCTTTCTGCAGCTTCCTAATGTAATACACCAGAAATTCCATTCTTATGTATTCATCAGTACGATGTGAGCATACTGATGTGTGAAACACAATAATATCTTCTCTCATGACTGCTTCGCAAAAAAGGAAAGATGTGAAATGACTCCTGTCACTGAAACCACAGCATCATCTCATGCATGTTCAACATATTATGTTTATTCTCATTTACAATGGCGCCTTTAGAAAATATCTGATGCAGAAACATCAACAGAAAAGTAGAAATGATACCACACACACACACATAATCCATAAATACATATTAACACACTTTAGAAAAGCACACATTATCCTTTAGAGCCTTTGGTCTGGGACATATGCCGGTTGGAAACAACAAACACTTGCAGAAGAAGAGTTCTCTGTGCATCATAGAAGCCCTATAATGTTTCATATCAATACAGATAATAAAGTGCACACATGATGCTGTTTGCTTCCTCCCATTAATAACATTTTGCATCGTTTAGGATTTTCCAGCCCTGTGTGATCCTGATAGTTGTCCATTTTCATAATGCATTTTTTTTCATAAGATAAAGATAGAATGGAAGGCAAAAGAAACCGAACCAAGTACCTGGCACATTAGAGCGAGGCACTTGAGCACCTAACGTCTCTGGTTTGGCATCATGAAATTTGGCACATGAGGGTGGCGTTGCACTTTGAACTGGATGCGTGTGCATGTGGGGGTGTGTTAGGGAGTAAGTGTCCTGTCCAGGAAACCTCACAGACAAGGCTTTCTAGTTACAGCCTGTTATGCTGAGATGTACATTCGCTCTCCACATATTTACACTTCCACCAAATCAGGTACATTTTTAACTCGACTGTGATTTCTGAACACGTCTCTCACTGAGGTTCAGTGATGAAAGTCTGCACTTGGTAATCCAGGTGGCTTCCAGTCTGTTAAGAGATGAAAAATACTCCACTGTTTCACAAGTTTTTCAACAATTGCACTTTTCTTGGCTTCCGTGAGGGCACTTGAGCAATCCTGGACAGGCAGATTGGAGAGGGAGCTGTTATGATGTGGAGGGATCTGGCTGGCTGTGCTCCCTCATCTTCTTCTTCTTCTTCTTCTTCTTTTTCCTGCTGCAGGGCTTGCACATGCAGCACAGGATGCAGGGAGAGGCCAGCAGAAGGAGTGGAGATGTCACCAACACAATGATGCTCACCCCCACCAAGATACCCACCACCTGTCAAAACACAGCAACACATTTAAAAACACACTAATCAATATTATAATGTTAAGCTATTAAATAAAATAGATTTGTGTCATGTCTGTGTTTTGTCGATCTTTTGTACTAAATAAAAAAAGATGAATGAACACCCTCTATGTGTGGTGATCCCATAATCTTTGCAAAGGATTGTATATTAGTATGTCCAACAGTGATGCTGTAGTATGTGACACAGTGTGCTTACACTTGTTTCCTGCTTCACTAATAAAAACTCTGCATGCAAAAGTCAAGGTGAAGTACAGTGGCTATTTTGTTTCTGTGTGTATTTCTGCTTCACTATGCAAATGAAAGGCGGTTGTCTTTAAAAGTGTGCCATGGGCTCAGCTTCTAACATACTGGTTGATCATTAGAATGTGGAGATATTTTTTTTTTACAAAATCGTATCAAAAACCAGAAGCAGCATAAACAGTAGCTACTACCAGTCACGCAGCGATCATACAAATGGCTTGTGTGTTGAACAGCCTGCGATAGCTTGTGCTCTCCCAGTTAGTAATTCACCTTTATGGAGTCAGAACAAAAAGTGACGCATCATCGCTGACTGCTTTTAGGCCACTGTTTGGACTATAAATTAAGCTAGCCGCTGACGCTGTTATCCATCCCCTCTACTGGTCTCTGTCACTACCTTGTGAAGGACTCACTGTGAATAATGGCCCTCCTCATATGGATAATGAAGCGGTAAGGTGTAAAGGAATGTCAAACGTGACAAACAAAACTAAATATACATATGGGAAAAAAAGGGGGTTTAAAAGCAGAGAAGAAACTAAATACATGCAAAAATGCAATGTACAATTTGATTAAAGAACACGTAAAATAATATTGAAATACATAAACAGATGGGGGGGTGCAAAAAAATATGATGGAGAAATTAAAACTGGCGTAAAAGAATAAGCATATAAAGACATATTAAATGAAAAATAAAATAAAGATAATTACTGCTTAATCTAGTCATTTTAATCCAGCAGCACTGCTTGGCATTTTAAATTAATTTAAAATGTACCTAGTTGTTTAAACATTTTTATATTAATTTTTTAAGTATAGTAGCTTCAGTCTTCCTTTAAAGGTCAATGAAGCCCAGTGTGGAAATATGTGGCCACACCTTAACCTGGTAAAGCAGGTTTTGGATGAACAGTACCTAAGAAGAAGCTTTGTTACTCAGTCAGCGGTTGGCTAAATTAAAACTTGTTTGGTTCATGGTGCGCTGCCAGAGCAGCATTTAATTGCGGTCGTTGAGGAAGTGAGTTGATGACCTATAACAGATGGGTGTCATATTGTCATAGTCACATGTCCACTTCACTTCGGTGTGTAGATCAAGGCACAGAAAAGTCACGTATAAGGTGTTGAATTTAAAAACATACAATGTTCAATACTCTCTGACTGGATCGTGCTGTGCCGACACAACATGTACTGGCACAACAAAATTCCCTGGCGGCAGCAAAGAATGTTACTGTAGCTAAAGGAATTTAGGGCAAACTTCTGCTGACCTTCAAAGACCGGTTAATCAAGAGTGTAACCAAGTCCATCATGAGTTGTTTTGCAGTGAACAACTGTGCTGTTGTACTTCTACTCTCCGACACTGAGCAATGTACACAGGCCAAGGCACAGCCTGGAGCTTCACAGCAAATTTGGAACTAATCATGTGATAACAAGGCATTAAGGCGGGGAAAAGCAAAAACAAAGTAGGTTTGGTAGCCGACTGTAATCGTCTTGTTGAATGGCTGACGTTGCTACATGGCAGGAATTTAGGATTAGTGCTGAGATTAGCTCAGTTTAAAGTCTGATAAAGGATTTCTTGGGCACAGTGGTGGAAAACAAAACGACCCAAACGGCACGTCAGCACAGACTTTACAGGCCTTTAACTGTACATTTAGTGAAAAATGCAGCAGCTGATAAGTGGAAGGAAACTAAATGTCTCTCGTGCTCTTCTGGCAATGAATGCGAGTGCAGTTGCACACTTTGTCATTTCTAAATAAAGAGAAATGCGTCATGGAAATTTTACTTGTTCGGCTTGGATTTATTTGTTTAGTGTTTCACTCTCACAGAAGGTTTAAGTCTCACGAAGATTAAGTCTGCAAACTTTTAACAGCTGATCTGGGTGATATGTTAGCAGAGTAAGGCTTTAAAATGGAGCCCATGCGTGCAAAAAAAACCTGTCCCACAGATGTTTGACAGCTAATCCCTTCAGACAATGACAACCTGCCCACAATGCCTCACCTGCGTTCTGTTCCACATAACTGAGGCCCTCGAGTGTCCCAGCTTGTTTCTGCATGGTCCCTTATCATAATGTCTCAGGAAGATGTCTCCCTGCATTTAAACAACCACATGTTAGTTGCTTATTTCTTAGCTTTTCAACAACCATGTTTCACATTTGTAGTATTGTTGGCAGGAGGAGACTCACGTCCAGATTCTGCAGACAGTACCAGCAGAAAGTGTGTTTGCAGCTCTTACACAGCATCTGTGCACAGCCCTGGTTCCTCTCAATGTAGATGCCACACATAGGACACTGCTTGATGGACATGTCAGTGTCACTGTTGGAGAAGGAAAAAGAAACACCGGGAATGTCGTTAATGGGAGCATGTTAGGAGCATGAGGCCATAAGTGCCCCAGGAGCCTAAAGACAATGTGGGAAATCTTAATTTAGCAGCATGTGAAGGGTCAGGAATCGCTTTGAAATGGGTTAATCATTTTGAGAAGCATGGGTATGAGAGAGGGACTCTCCAAGTACATTGCAAGGCCATATCTACAATCATGGCTGAGAGGAGGTCACATTTTCTACACTCTCCCTTATCTTGCTTGAAATAATTAGTTACCTGAGCAATGAGATAAAGGCAGGCCATAAAACCAAAACAATGAGATGAAAAATGCTCCCAAACTACATCCTGATGACAGAAAGACAGCATATGGGCTAAACCATACAGTATTAGGAGCCGAAATGATTTCTCCTCCATTCTGAACAGCACGCCGCAGAGGCCACTGCAGCGTTTGGACTTTTGCTGTACTAACTTGCTCAGCTCCCACCCGGCCTCCTCCCGTTGGCACAGAGACAATGGAATTCCAATATAACTCAGTGGCTCCCGGATGACATCAGTCAATCTGGCAGAGCCACAGCTTAAAACAGCGCAGTTATATAGCTGTACCAAAGGGACTAAACTGAGGCCTCTGCTGAGAAATACGAAGCCACTAATCCTAAAATAATGTTATCATTCAGCACAGAGCCACTTTTGAGGGGTGAGGTGCAACAAATCAAATTTAAAGTGCTGCCCTAATAGCACTTATGCATTTCTATATGAAATAGAAGCAGTTCAATAATAAAATGTTCCACATAAAACAGAACGAAACATTACAAGTGATGCATCTCTGCTTTCATTATTCAAATGCTTTGGAAACGTGATCCTTGGATTCCTGATTCCCTTCCAAGTTTGTTCACAGCAGTGACACGTGCCTCTCTAGGCCCTTGAGTAGGTCTGCTTTTAGCACAGTGCCGTTTTCAAAGCGCAGCCCTGTGGCTGTAGGCAGTGGGCAACAGACCAAACCGACCGACTGACCTGCTTTCATGGGAGGGTGAGGGCGATATCATGGGCTGGTGCTCTGGGCAGGTGTGGCCGTCCTGCCAGGGGCCCCTGCAGCTGGAGCAGAAGACAGCGTGGCAGGTCGGGCAGGGCACAGCAGCCGGTCGGCCCTCAGTGCTCGGCTGCATGCTGCAAACCGCCTGACAGTCGAGCACCGGGCACCAGGCTTTACTCGGGTCAAGTTTCACTTCTGTGGATGCATAAAGAGAGGAGTGATTTAGAAAAAAGGATAGAGCCGTACACATATCCCAATATCACAACATATTCAAAAAGATCAACCGAAAATAAGTCAACATAAAAGGCAAATCATCTTGTTTCAGTCATCTTCAAGCTGAAATCTTTAAAAATATGAAGCAAAGCAGACTTTAAATCCAGAGTCATGAGCTTCCAAGGTCAAATGAGTGTACTGATATAGTATCTTATAGGGCTCTAAATTTTGATGTGTGTAAAAGAAAAAATAACTGTTTTTAGGCAGAGAGTCACACTTCTGTAAGATACAATAATAATAATAATAATAATAATATTATTACTACATAATGATAACGTCACAAACTAGTAGAATAGAAAACATCGTATTCATCTGACAGGGTTTGCAAATCTTATGGTTTTTAAGTCCTGGTTACAGCATCAGAAAGTTTAGATTTCAGATTTTTCTTATACACATATATATATTATGTCTATCTTAACGTTCACACAATTTAAAGTGATAACAGAAAAAAAACTTGTAACTAATGTTGTTCCAATCAAATAACAACATTCCAATCAACAATTTCCAATTTGTTGCAAATTATAATCTGAGCCTCTCAAAACTGATCTGCTGTTTAGCTGATAAATCCATCCATCAATTGTTTGCTACTTATCCACTCGCTTAACAGTGAAGGACACAGTGAAGGACACCGTGAGGCAGGACTGATAGATCTGGATATACCTCTGCTGACAGTAACTTTACAGGCACAGTCAGATAGACAGACAACCTACAGGGACTTTTGAGAATGAACTGGGTGAAAGTGGAATCTGGAGCATTTGTTTGTGTATGTATTGAAGCATAAATGTACTTGTATAACAATAACTTATATAAAAATAAATTGTATCTATAGATCCTAGAACACTGCAGCTCTGCACACGCTTGCAGATGAACAGGAGATGTGAATGCAACATAAAATATAAACTAATGCTTATTTACAAAGTTATAAACAAAATGACATCACATATATCAAGAAAGGGAATGAACTTTGAAACTAAAATATACACTTAAACTATTACAGAACTATCATTTTTAACTGAATAGAGTTTTATATCTTGCCTGGCATTACCTGTCTTGCATTGATTGGGGGGGGGGGTGTCCTTTCTCCTGAACAACATGTCGACCACACTGACAAACCGTTCCAACGAAGTGCCGCAAACAAAACCTCTACGTGTACGCCTACATGCTCAAACCAACTACTCAAACACTCTTGGCAATGTTGATCGTATGAAGCACACCTGACTCAGACTGAAAAATCATAAACCGTAACTCAAGAGTGTGGCAAAAAAAAACAAAAAAAAACACATTTTTCTTATTTTCAACTAATTATGTTTGAAGACAACTACATTTAGAGGACAGCAAAAAAACAAGATCTAAAATGTTTACATAGAAATCAAATCCCACGTAACACAACCAAAACAAAACCCACATGCTGACTCAGACTCTTGACTAGCCCTACTTTCATTATGAATCACACCGAAAGGTAAACAGCATTTCAAAAGAGCCTGTACTTTCAACTCTTTTTTTTATGATATAATAATATCAAGATTTATGGCTCAAGTGAACAATAACTGGCTACAATAAGTGTTTTGTTACCATGCAGTTGGAACATATCAATATAACTAGAAGGCAAACTACCCTCAGTTTGCAATTTAGAAATGTCAACAGAAAACTATTGCATCAGACGTCCAGTGCTGTGTGCCACACAATTTCCACTGAGAAGTTAAATTACTTCTAGTTTACCAGCACAGTGACACACATGCCTTCAAGTGTTATTATCATTATGTTCTGATGGTAATAATTGCAATACAGCAACAGAATGGAATAAAAAAAAGAACTAAAATAGAACCGAATAATCTATTCTATGCCTCAGGGATCACAGTGGCCAGAGCAGAAAGGGAAAAAGGGCAGCAGGCTCCACAATATCCCTGACACGTGAGGGTAAACATTTGGTGGCTTGTTTGTGTAACCTGAAATAGGTCAGCGCTTGTCATCAGCCATCAGGACAGGAATGCAACAAAACCTACCTCTCTCAAACTTCAGACGCTGATACAGCTCAGCCTGACCTGTTGCAGCCAAACCGGCAATCTGTAATCACAGAGCACAGGGATTGGCCCCGGTCACACACACACACACACACACACACGCGCCTGTGATGACGTTTATATATCTGCTGTTTAAAAAAAATAAAAAAGTTGGATGTTCAAATTCATGAAACATGATTTTATTTTATTTTTTAAAACACAGCAGCCTTTAAAGCCACCGCAAAAAAATGTAAACTCGTACATATGAGGTTGTGTAGTGCTGGTGTTGAGAGACTGACAATGGGAAAACCTGGGTTACCAAAAAAAAAAACTTTAAATGTGTTTTCTATTCATTTTGATCTTTTAGAGTTAAAAGACGCGTGATATACGTTTTTGTTTACTAAGCATCTGCTTCATTTCACTTCTGGATAATCAAATCATTTCAAATTAAGAACAAAGCACAAAGAGGTTTATACAGACTGCAGGTTCACTTTCATGCTTTCATCTTACGGCACTTATCACCCCGTTTCTATTTTCCACTACAGAGCAACAGGAATTTTCTCGGGCATGTCCGTAAAGCTTGTTGAGCAGAAGTTACACAACCCTGAATCTAAAGACAAAAAACAAAAGGTAGAAAATCCCAACTTCTTGTTTCTTGAGAAGAGTGCTTGCAGCGCTTGCGTGGAGACAAACTGCTGGAGCCAACAAAATAAAAATTTTTAGGAATGTTCCACAACCTAAAAAAAACCCTGCACTTCAACAGTCCTTTTCTTTGTTTTGGGTTTTTTTTTAGTGACCCATATATAAGTGACCAATACATATCATTGCTTTTCAACACGGCATACCTCAGAATCTGTTAGCACTCCACTCTTTTGGCAAGTCATATCTGGGCAGGTGATGGGTGCCCCGCCACCCTCCATTATGGCAAGCTTAACATACTGCTGCAAACACTAGAGAGAGAAGAACAACATGGCAGAATTAGACGTGATATTTCGTGAAGCAGCGAGACCACAATGTGTCACAAATGTCATTCCATTGCCAATCTCAATTTGTCTTTACCATCCAAGCTGTGTGAAAGGGAATAAACAACTAATCAAAAGATGACAGGTATGGAATTCAAAGAAAGTAAGGAAATGAGCTGTTGTGAAAGTCAACATATGACTGAGATTGCCCCTCTTTCACAACAATCTACTAAAGTAGGAGGAACTGTGTCATCGTGGCACAAAGGCAAACAGCTTTGAGGAACAGAAAAAAGTCTTTTGAGTGTCACTTTTCTGTGGAAGAAGAAATCAATCATGGACAGAGATTAACACCTGGCTGCTGCTGCTATGTGGAATTCACTCCATTTTATATGCAGGCAAGCAGGCATTGGATGAGAACCTTTAAACTCCTGTTACAAACAATACAGCTCTGTATTGTAAAGATAACATCACTGTTCTCATAAGAGGGCTGAAACTCAAACACAGGACAAGGCTGGGAGTGGTTGAAAAAAATAAAAATAAAAAGCTGGGATAAATCGTAAAAAAAAAAAAATTCCAAGGGTAATCTGACAAGACTGAACACGAGAGCTGCCAGTCTGATGTTGAAACCAGTTCATTTCACTAAAATGGAAATATTCTAAATTTGCCTGGGAAATTATCTATTTTAAGGTCTTAAAGCAGAAAGCATTAACGCAATAAAAAGGATGATCTTGTTCCAAATAAACGTTGGCCAATTTCCTAAATTACTCAGATGTCAAAAAGTCTGCTGTTGGAACCCTCTTGTGAAATCCTAACCGCCCACAGAGAGTGAAAAAGCATGATCAGTGCAAGTCTTTATATAGGCTTTATACACCTTATTCTGTTTAAGTGGCACACATCCACAGATCTGATTCCCATACAAATACCTGACCAGGAGTATCATCTAATGAAGTGCTGAACGTCGTTTCTACGTACCGCTGTGCAGTACATGCACTTGCAGCCCTGCAGTTCTTTGGAAGCTGCCATTGGCTGCTGGCTGAGGCACAGCCTGCAGAAGACCTCAGACCCATGATGGAGGTCGGCACCAGCCCGAGGCGTCACAGGAGCCGAATCCCGGACTTCCAGGCTAAGGGTTGGACTCCTGCTGGTCATGATGGAATGAGGCAGGCAGGAAGGGAAGGATGGAGGAATCGGGCTGCTTCTAAAACTTCTGCTAGCGATGCAGATGATCTACAGCCTCCATGTTCCTAAAAGCAGAAATGAGATTTCTTTGTTTACACAAAGTTTGCGCAACACTTTTTTTCCCTTCTCCTTGAGACAACACTGCAGGCTGTTTCTGGGAACTGTCACTCCCTCTGATGACTGCTTTACCAACTCTGATGATTTCACCTCTCCCTGCATAATAATCCTTTGTCGTCTTTCTATATAGGTAATAGGTATATATATAATATTTAAGGCCAGAGTCTGTGTTTTCTGAGCTTAAAGTTACTGAGAAGCTCTGCATTCATTCCGTCAGCAAGAACGGTTTTTGATTGCCACAGCATTGTTGTAAAAGTGGTGAAAACAAAAAGGGGAGCAGAAAAAAAAAGAAAAAGAGAACAGAACAGAGCACAAGAGGAATCACATGAGGAGAAATATAGAAAAGAAGCTCAACCAAAAGGAAATTAATAACTTTAAAAACGTATCAACCAAACTGCACTGTTTAAATATCTTAATATCATTTTGTATTATGAAGTACATCATAAGCAGATGGGAAAATATTAAGCTTTAAAACTTTAAAAAGTGCTGGGCACATGATCACTTTTGTCCAGAAAAGAAGGATAGAATTTGTGTAACCAAGAGAGAAGATATGATATAAATGTCTTATTGATTGATTTTGTTCTGTATAATGCCACAAAGTTCTTGGTAGCACAAATCAGAGAACAGAGAAGAGGGATATTTCAGGCTGGACCAGAGTGCAGGACTGACTAACTGGCAAATAGACATTAGATTGGTATATTTGTTTGGTTAGCAGCCATCATTAACCGGATGAACATTCTGGGACAACTGGACGCAGGTAGATGGTTGATAAGAATCCATCCGGTGTTACACGAAACCAAAGCCGTAAAACCTCCCAAAATTGTCCCAAAAAAGCATAAGAATTAATGTTGTGATCTGGGATTTGCATTTAATCTTGAGAATGACGATGTTTAGCCGCAGAACTGGGTCGCATGGGAAACGGTGGCTTTGAAAACACACCCTGCAGCTTGAGTGGCTGCTGAAATCACACATTATCCCACACACAATGTTCTGAGTTGGCAGGAAACTTTGAAGCAGTTCAATCAATACAGCCGTCGCCACCCCCAGTGTCCTAAATTTTTTTCAGAAGGCTCTTTTATTATGTGCCATCGATCAGCAGGGGGTTTACATGCAGAACAGTGGAGCAACGAATGCTGCCATTTCTGCACAGTCATAGTCGATCGTCACACACCAGCTTCAGACAGGCGAGCTGATCCGCCCGCAGTCATCATCCCACAACTCTGTCAGCTTGTCCTGTCCTGCCCGAGAATATCACCAACCCTGTGGTCTCCCATGGGAAAATAAATAACCGCCTTCCTGTCAGCCACCTTGCCTCAGAGGCAACTCTTAATATGATCTTTAATGACATGGTGAAGATTTCGTCCCAGAGCTCCAAAAGTTCAGCTTGAAATGAGCAGGGCAATCATGCAACAACAGATCAGAGCTCCACTGATGAGACAGATATAAGGCAGTAGTGCAGAGTGCACCAGTAATTCATAGCTATCTGGTTCAAATGCAACAAAGTAATCAGATTTGAGTCTGAACAAATGAGTTTGAGGGTGAGAGCACATTTTCAAAAGCATTTCTTCTCCGAGTACCTGCATATGAGACCACATTTAAATCCCCATTCTAAAGCATCCCTGTCAGTACAGGCCTTCCAAAATCTGAATGCCCGCCTGCACAAAGCGCACATTCAGACGGGAGCTTCCACTCCAGTTCGTTGATCTAAACGCCCCAGTAAGCAAACATTTTTTTTTTCCGTTGGTGTTAAATGGTGATTAGCTGTCCTCGTGGATCAAGGTCTAGAGGGCATTGCGGATTTGGAGGAAGGGTCGGGATCAAAGCATCAGTGTCGACCGGTGAGGCAGCGACGGAAAACCAGATCTGCCTGGTGAAAAGCTGCTGCTGCTTTTACACAGACGGCCACTGTGCTGTGGAAGGAGGCAGCTGGGAGTGTGTGGCTGGGGAAAGTGTGAAGCAGAATTCAAACGGCATCATTTGTACAGCTGCATGCACTCCACATCTGTGGGACTCGAAGGATTTCTGGCCCAATAACTTGTGTGCTTTTTGGGAGAGAGCCTAAAACATGAGCACAGAATGATGAAACACGCCATTTTATGGAAAAGGAGTGGGAACAGATAGGCATAGATGTGTTCCACAATTAGTGTGCCTCATACTCAATTTCATTGTTGACCTGAAGGTTTATGACCAACAGTTTTCGATAAATGTGTACATTTCCACCAATAACATACGTGTAAGTTGTTTACTGTTTGACAGTAGTGTCTCCAGCCACACCACACATGAAACATGACACATCTCCCCTCTCAAGGTTGCACTTTCGCATAGGTCAAAATCGACAATCTGACGCCTTCACCTCATCACACATGTTTGACAAAACACATCTTTGATGATGATGTGACGAGGACAGAGAGGTAGGAGACCTACCTTGCGTGTGGACCGCTGGGTGTTGGAGCAGCCTGAGTCCAGATCCGCAGCCGCAATGCTCTTCCTGTGACTCGGACACATGTGTTGATAGAGTCTGTCTCTGTATTAACCTGCTACCGGTGCTAAATGTCACTGCAGCCGCCCCGACGGCGCACTTCCCCCATGTCCACTATGTTAAAGAAAAACAAAAAAGAAACATGCCAAACGCTGCTGTCAGGCCTCTTTCCGTGTTTCTGCTGCGTGTGTATGTGTGAGGAAGAGCTCAGCTTCAGTGTTTTGTCCCCATCCAGGAAGCTATGCTGGTCTCAGCTCTTGACTGCTCCTGCTGGTTGTTTGGCAAAATTCGTGCTGCTTTCAGGTACAGTCTGGAGAATTCCGTCTCCCCATTAAGATGGGCGTAAGCGGGAGGTGTGAACGACTTTTGCGTTGGCTCCCCCAACGTTCAGCCGTTCTATAATTGCTTACTTAGTATAATTTTTGGCTACATGATTCTGAATTAGTTTGCACTGATTAGCTGATACTGCTGTTGTGAGAGGCTAGTACGGTCTGAATATATTCAGACCATCTCTGTGTGTCAGCTTTTCCTAAATTCAAAGTTATTGATGTGAAGTGAAATTGTGAAGGAATTTTTTTATGTGCAAAAGGAAATAGCTCAAGCCTAAGCAGGACACCTGTGCTCTCCAATCCTTCAGACTTCACAGTTGACCCTTGAACCCTTGTCAATGTGGGATACCTTTGTCAACCTTTGTCAAGCACAACAACACAGGGTTACCCTCACAAATGTCACTTAAAGCCTTATATTATCTTTGACCAGAGGCAGTATCAACTTATTTTCACTCTGAGGTGTCTGGGATGGACCATCACAGTGGAAACGTGTGTTATGGTCCGAAGAATCCATATTCCAGATAATTTCTTGAAAGAAATTGATGCACAGAAGCAAAGACAAAAAGGACCATCCACTCAGCAAGCAGTCCTAGAGCCAGACTCTCATAAGGTGTAGGGTTACATCAGAGCGCCTGGCAAAGGTCATTCACACATGGCTTGATAAGGGACATCCTCAGAAAAGAACATTTGGAGAATTTTGAAACAAAATGTGCAAAACATTGCATACTTCAATGTGTGTTCTTCACAAAGAACATGGGACAAAAAAATCTATTTTTAAATTCTATTTAAATATAGAAAGAAGGAGTGACAACATTACAAATAAGGAAAAACTGTCCCAACAAAAGAAATGTTCACATCATGACTGATCTCGATATCTTGTTTTGTTAATTTTGTTTAAATATAATTCTTTAAAAGATAATCAAGAAAAACTTGTTTGGTTAATTAACTGGGAGAGCATCTGTGATTGAACCCTGAATTAAATCATAAATGTGCAATTCTCTGGAGTTATTACATGACTTACATTTCTTCTAATAGGGGGTAAAACCCCCTCTTCTTTGTTTCAGCAAATAACTGCTCAAAGAAAGCAGAAAAAATACATCAGGCCAATCTGTGTTTTATATCCAGCTTAAATCAGTTGCACTTTTGTTAGAATGACATCGCTTGCTGGAATGGAACTCCTGATGAAAACGAAAGGCTTATTTAGATAATCTTATTGTTTTCCCTCCTTGCTTATTTTTTATCATCCTGTATTTATCATAGATTCAAAAGCGGGGCTGACGTTATGTTAGTTAAACTGTCAAAGTAGTTCAACTATCTCTTACACTGGCCTCAGCTGTTAAATGCTGCTCCACTAATATCTGTGAATAACTAGGGTCAACTACTTTCACCTGGAATGGTTTTGATTATTTTAATGCTTGTGTGTTTTTCAGTTGTTCTTATTCCCTTAATCATGTGCGTCTATGTGGTTCCTCAATGTCGGTTCCCTTTTTAGTTTCGCTTTCATTTAGGATACGTTGAAAGAGAAGTGTTTTCATAAGACGTCACACTGAAGAATAACTCAGCAAAGATTCACTTCTCCTATTGAAAATGTTTTACCCTTACAGATCACCATGCACACATCAGCTTTGTTCATGTGTGAATAATCCTGCTGGCTAATGGATTTGTGCATGCATTTGATTGCAGATATCTAATCTGTAAAACATTTCATGAGTAGTTTTACATGTGCATATGTAGTTATATATGGTGGCCTCCAATCATACATTGAACACACAGAAATAAAATGATAATATGATGATCTCACTCCACAGACTGTGTACCTTATGCCTGGTGCACACATATTTGATAAATGATAAGGTAGACTGAAAGGGAGCAGGCACGGGACTGGGACTTGTTGGTATTGATAAGTAGCTCTGTTGTTTTGTCGATATCAGAACGTTTGTTCTAAAGCCAGGAGGTGATGGTGAGGCTGAAGAAGTTGTAGGAGGATTTGTCTCCTATTGTTGTGGCAGCAGAGTGGCTTAAAATAAAGTAATATCCTAAAAATAATAATGTAGTTGGATATACAGGGTTCCCTAGGGAAGTTGTTGCTACTTGCACCATTTATTTCGCACTTCTATTTTAACCTGATTAACAAACTTCAGTAGATGAGCTGTATTTGATGTGAAGGCTATATCTGTTAAGACATACAAACAACAGAAAACGGGGCTTATGCCAAAAAGTTAAGACAACTATCAGTCTCACAAAAATAAATGACTTCATATTCAGTCTGCCTCCTGCCATGAGGTTACATAGAAAACTGATAATTGCGGCATTATTTAGCGTTCATATATTGGCCACAAACTGTGATATAGTGAATGTCACGAGACTTATAAAACTCACAATCACAGGAGGTAAACGGTAAGCGAACGTAACTTGAAGTGCGCATGCGCTGGGATTTTCTCTGAAATTTTCTCCCTATCTGACAGTGACAGCGAACTTCAGAAGCATAGTATCACAACCACTCGAGTAATGAATAACTCCGGCCATCTGACACTGAATTCGTCCAGTAACGACAATTCGACAAAGAAGAAAGAACAATCGCCCATCACTCAGGTAAGTAAATTTCCCACCACGGCTCGTGCACCTGCGGTTATAACTGTGCCCTACTTCTCTTTAACATGTGAATATATTATATGTTTATTACAGAGCATGTACTTATTTCCCGAGGTTATTTTTCCACGGGTTTAAAATAAATGGCAAAATGACAGTTAGTTTATGTAAAAATACTTTAAAATACCGTTTTTCCGTTGTTTCCGTCTGATGTTTTCTAATGAAATGGGGGGGACTTGCCATTTGTCGGTAGGTGCAATGCTGGGCATCACGTGGGCGAACCACCAGGGCTGTGTTTGTAGAAAGAAAAACAAAATCCTCTCAAGCCAACCAGTTCCGGCTCTTTTAACCATGATGCAATCATTCTTCAGGTGGTGACTTTTAAAACCTCCAGCATGCAGAGAATCATCCATGTGATGCAGGCAGTGGCTCAGAAGAGCTACACAAGAGCCTGTCAGCTCTTTTGCCTCCCTGTAGACTCCCAGACCACATGGTGTTCAGGTAGGATCCCCCTTAATAATGTTAGTTTTAAGCCACTTGCGGCCACTTGCTTATTGCCTTGGCAGCTTTGATGGCAAAAGGCCATTTTGCAATAAACCGAATTCCTTTTCACTGCCTTTACAGCTCCACCTTTTCAGTCCAAGGAGGAGAAACATACACCAGGTATGTGTCTGTTTTGAATTTGATTATGTATCTATTTTAGTATAAATAGTTTTGGATTCATTTTCTCTTCATCCTTAGCCCAAACTATGTTTTTTGTCACATATTTTGCTTGCCCAAAGGAGCCTCTCTGCTATGGCCTTCCAAATTGTGTGCAATAAGCTAAACAAGCCCCTTCTGTATATTCAGGAACTTGAGCGATCTTTGACTGTGATAGCATTTCTGCTATGTTGCCACTCTGGGACAACAACTTCCTTTCTCACAAACAGATACACTCAAGAATGCACCGTCGACCATTTTGATTGTCAACATAAGCAACTCCACCCTAATCAACTGCGTCATCGGGGATTCCAACCCATCTGCGGTGACTGAACGTCAGCTCCTGCTGCAGGAATTTGAGCCCCAAAAACAGGGTGGGTAACCGTTTAAAACTTAACTTTTTACAGAATTTCCACTTTTCTCAACGTATCCCAGCGCCTCTCCCTTGGCTCACAAGTCATGTTTGTGCATTAGGCACAGCTCAGATGAGGTGCAGCTGCAGCCACGGACAGCACGAGACCGCGCCTCCCTCACCTGCTTCTCCCAGCTGTCCCCCTCCATCAGGGGAGCAACCGAACATCTGCATCCACAGCTCGAGCCTCAACTACGTTATCATCGGAGACAACAACAATATGCGTGCAGAGCAGAGCCAGACATTCGACTGAAACACAATTGTGACACACTTGTTTTTGGCGGGATTCAAGCTTAGACTCAGTTTCAGTAACACACTGTCTTCTGTCTCCTCTAGATGTTTATAAGTATTATTTTAAGGCTAAAGTTAAGTTTGTTTTTAATCTTTTTATCGCCAATTGACATTTAGGATTGACTGATCTATAAACGTCACAGAGCAGTAAAACATTACATAACATATCACGATTATGTGGTAGATCTTCGGTTTAATGACATGAAAGACTAAAAACAAGCCAATAAAATCATGAAGCTGGACAAACAGAAAAGCAGCAAGTAAATCAAGCGCTGCTGATTCATTTTATGTGGAATTTATCTCCACATAGTGCCTCCTATTTCAAGGTCCTGACTGATGTCACTGTTCCTCTGATCTCATTACGTGACTTGAAACCGGTCCTAGAGTTGTAACCATCCTTCCCGTGTTGTAAAAAGTTCCAGCTTGCACAAACAAACGTCAGATCCCCAAAAACATTTATCCTAAAATAAATGTCCAGAGTCAAAGGGCTTCCTGTTTAGCAATGCTGGGTGTTCTGCTTCTCTGTCAGACGTGATGGCTTACATTCGGGGGAACAGCTGGAAATTTTGCCGGGCAGAGTTGGTAGTGAGTCATCTCTCTTTGCTGGATAAAGGGAAGATCTCATCAGCTCACTGTATATTGTGTGATTGAAATCAATACATGTAATGATAAAGGCTAGTGATGCAGTGTATGGCCTATGGTCATTAAGAGTAGAATACTTAGTATTCTTAAGTAGTTTTTTATTTTTATTTATTCCTTTTTACTTTTTCTTACTGCATTTTGATATCCTGTTTCTGTTTTTGGTATTGTTTTATACTTTGTGTGCAGGAAATGTTGTACATTAAGTAAATGTGCCATTAAGCTACTATTTCTATCCTGCCGGATATACATATATGTATGTATGTATATATATATATATATATATATGCGTGTGTGTGTGTGAGAGAGAATATGTGCATCCTATCCGTAGTTAGTTTTCTGAAATATTACATGTGATCAGAGGAATATTTGTTTTTGGTGCATGTTTAAAATGACAGAAAAACTGTATGCTTCTAAACTTTTAATAAACAAGAGTCGAGACTCTGACTTTGTCGTTAATTGTGTTGCATCGTGTCATGTTAATGAGCAGAAAAGTCATTTCTTCTTTCCTTTCTTCTTTTTCTTGCCTTTCTTGTCCTCCTCCACTTTTTTATAAGGACCAAGGCCTCTGCGAACCATGCAGCCCCTCCACCAGGCCTGCAGCTGCACAGACCCGGTCAGGGTCAGAAATGGGCATTAGTGTACACAGAGAGACAGATAAAATGTACTAAGGCTGGTCCCAGCTTGGACTGGATGTCGTTACCTTGGTAGCAACTCTGGCCTCTTCCTGCCGTTGGCGCAGTACCTCCTGCTCCTCCTTGTCCTCTATCACCACCTGCTCCATCTCCCTGTACTGAAATCAGCAAAGAATCAACATTCTGCTGTGCAGCAACGGCAGCTGTTGAGCCCTGAGAGCCCCTCACCTTCCTCCTCATCTCCATCAGCCTGTCTAAGTTCACCGTTCTTTTACGGCAAACGCTGTTGAGCTGATCCTCCTTCTTCTGCAGCATCTGCTTTGTGCTCTGCTGCCATTGATGTAGAACCTGCTGCAGCTCCTGAACAGCAAAAATACAAAATTGGCTGCACGAAAAATATGAATAATTTAGAAATTAGCAGGAACAGTTTTACAGTCGATATTTTACAGTCGATAAATGCGATTTCTTAAAACACCATGTTCATTCTCCTCAGTTGCACTAAATCCAGGTCAGTGCATGTTTTATCATTCACATAAATCTGCGCTATCCTTTGATGCAAATACATGTCATACTGTTATAGCTTTTGCCTCTGTAATAATAACAACTGTATAACCTATGTGCAATGTGAGCTGAATAAGTACGGTAACAGTTATTGCTGGGGCACATAGACTCATGTAACAGGTCTTATACACCGACTTCCTTTTGTTATGTTGGATGTTCATAAATTCATACACAACTGCCATGAAACATTCAGACATAGTCACATTATTATCCATATAGGAGGTACACTTTTGAACACGAAAGCTATTTTAGGCAAAGTTGAACAGAAACAGGAATTGATAACATGATGCCCAGTAATGACTAATGCGTTACTGCTAACATATCTGCTAGTGCTACTGCTACATGCCAACATGTCAAATCACTGAGAGGAGAACTGGAGAAATGAAAAAAAAGAAAGTTACATATTTTTAAATATACTGAATGTTAGAGAAAGTTTCAACTACATAATTCTCTTATTAACCAACTAATAACAGTTTCTGAGGCTCTTGAATTGTCTGTCCTTTCTCAAGGTTCAAACAACTCATCTCTAGTTATCTAAATAGAAGGAGTTTGTTTTTCTCCATAAGGATGATCCTGTCATGGCTTTCGATGACTTAGATCTAACATCATATTTCCTAATTTAATCTGTGAATATGCATATTAGTCCCGTCTCTGTCGCCACTGCTTCCCCAGCTGCTCATCCTCTATTCTGGTCAGCTTGCAAATTTTATCTGGAACTTGTTCCCAATTGTCAGTTCTAAATTGACACGATTTTAATTAAACTGCGTGTGAATTGCATGTTCACTGTAATCCACAAAACAGTTAACTAATCTTTTATCTAATCTTTTTTGATGAATGATTGAAAAAAATGACACTAATAAAATTGAGAACATATTCTTAATTTATTTTCAATTTCATTTTACTTTGTAATTACAACATCTACAAGAAGGAATTGCGTAACAGTACATAATGTCCGTGATAATGTTGCCGTACCAACCTTGTGCTGATTTAGCAGGAATCGTTCAGACACCTCATGAACTGTCTTCTCCTCTTTCAGCTCTTTCTGCAGCAACTGAGAAAGAAGACGACAGAAAACATTTACCTGCAGAGAACCTGGCATGCTTTGCTAGGAGTAGAACACGTGGACAGACGGACCTTCAGCTGGTCTTCCAGCAGTTTCTCAGCCTTGCAGGTCTCTTTCTGCACTGGCTTCGGGACAGTGTTTGGCTTCACAGTCGTCTTCCTGAGGGCGGTCACTTCCTTCAGCTGAGCCCAAAGTGTGCACATGTTCTGAGGGGGTGAGCATTGGTAGAGTTGAGGCCCCATAATGAACATGTTGGACTTTGCTCTCCCCAACAGCAATTCTTAGAGACACATAAAAACTCTTAATTTCTCACATTCAGCTTCTCTTTTTTTTCTTGGATCTCTTGTTGCTGTTTCTGCAGAGTCTTTCTTCTTTGTTCAAGCTCGATATTTGCCTTTCTGGATGGATAAAAAAAAATAAAAACACCACACAATGTACAATTACACTGTCCTTTTTGCGATTAATGTCGCGATTATTATCATTTGCAAAAAATGCAAGGACAAACATTCTGTTCTCTTCATCTTTGCTTTTCTGTTCCTCTCTCTCCACAACCTGCAGCAGAGAGCTGAAACTCTGCCTCTCCTCCAGCTGAAAATGCAGCTGGGCCATCAGCTGCGAGATAAATTGACTGCAGAGACAGAAAAATGTCATTTTAAAAGGTGACGCCTGAACAGCTCTCTGGAAGATTTACCCATACCCAGATTTACTCAATTTTTAGATACTTAAAATCTGACATTGTCTTTAAACTCAATTCCTAAATGTTCCAGAGGCTCGTGCTGCCGCCTGAGTTGATGATTCTTTTTTAGATGACACCCATCTGATCTGACAAAGATTTGATCTCCTCAGTTTACAACAAACTGAGCAGCACCAAACCAACTCTCTCTGAGACCTCAATCTCTCTACATTGAAATAAATACATGATTAAATTCTCGATCTGGTCACTGTGCACTCATCACTCCTTGCTGCAACTTAAGGTCATTCACAGAGTTCACGTGTCTCACAAGCTGGACTAGCTCATATATAATCAGATTTTAGTTCCTGCTGTGATAGTTGTGGCAGTTCTGAGGCCTCCTTAATTCATATGTTTTGGACCGTTCTGGCGAGAGGTCTTCCAAACCTTGTCTGTACCTGTGGGTATGGACCTGATACCAAACCCTCTGCTCGCTCTCTTTGACACTATTGAGGAGGTTAATGAACGCCTTACCTTAGCTAAGCGGCGTATCGTTTCCTTCAATTCTCTCCTGGCCAGGCGTGCAATATCACTTGCTTTTCATTTCATTTAATTTATTTACTCGCTTACTTGTTTGTTTATTTATTTATTCATTTGTTGTTCTGGAGCTACTCACCAGTCTCTTGTCAGCTTGATCAGCCTGGCTTTCTCCTACACACAACAGTCAATGTAAATCAGAGCATTTCCATGTTCAGGAAGAGTAAACAATCACGGTGAAGGAAAAAGTTAGTGAGGGTCAGATCAAAGCAACAATCAGCTTTTTCAGGGAAGTTCAGATGATGACGCGGTGAGTCACCTGTTCAGGTGCTGTGCCCTGTTCCTTGTTGATCTGTGCTGTCAGGGTGTGTCCCAGTATGTCCAACTGATGCACACAGTCCTCTATTACAGCTGCTACTCTGAAGGTCTGAATCTGGGATAAAGACATCCTGGGGACGACAACACACAGCTATATTTAGATTACCCTGGTGAAAACTAAAGGTGTTAAGTATTTTCAGTTTGAGCATACTTGAGTTTATTTATGTATTGATTTTATTATGTAAAGCACTTTGCATTGCTTAACAAGTGCTATATAAATAAAGTTTGATTTGATTTGATTCATACTTAGTACCCTTTCATACATGGTTGTGTATTAACATACTTGACTGATACAATAAAGTTTACCTACTTTTTATGTAACTATACCAAAAAATTGCAAAACTGCCACCATTATAAAGGCAATATGCCAATAATATGTTCTTATTCCATTAATAACATCCTCAATCCTACTTTTCGAACATTTCTAATAATAACTAGCACTTAATAATAATCTTCCAATATACTTTGTTCTTACTTTATGGGAAATAAAAGTGCTCTTAAAGTTACAGTCAATATATAATTCAACATATATCACAACATAAAGATATTATTTCATTGCGCTGGTACAATAACAATAATTCACAGAATTCAATCTTAAAACACACAAAAATATATTTAACTAAAAAAATTAAATGAACACTTTGGTGACAGTAAATAACTTATACTTACACTATACTTTTGTTTAATGTATTAAAATAAAATGAACTAGACAGTAGCACATTTTCATTAGTACAATTGGCAATATCCTATTGAAAATGTGAATGTATTTCAAATACGATGAAGAAAATATTTTTCTCCAGGGTACACCCCAACATTCTAAACCCTGCGTGATGACTGACATCACTCAGGCGGTCGTTAATGAGCCAACTCGAGGTGTTTAACAAAGACTGGTACACCCCCCACTCCCCGCCCTGCGTGCTACGAGCTAACTGTCCATGTAATATTACGGGGGAAACAATGGCTTTTAGTTCTAAGAGAATAACGACAGTCACTCACATCAGTCCTCTTCGAAACAGTTGGTCCCGGCCGGAATAAAAAAACGATTATCCTTCGAAAGGAACAATACCGGAAGTGATACTCTATATCTCTCCATGGTAACGGAGCTCTGGGTTTTTTTTCTCCCTTTTTTCCCCCATTTTGTCTAAACTTTATTGTAATTTTTACATAAAAAGGGAAATACTGAAGATACTGAAGTAAAAAGGCTACGAGTACTTTGTAGTATATCAAAGCATTTCATGGTCTGACGTTGAGGTAAATTTAGTGGAACGTCTGCGTGTAGTCCAGTTTGGTCTCCCACGGAAAATGTGCATGATGACAAGGACAACCAGGAGACAACAACCACAGATTGTTGAGAAGCTGAAACCTTTTATCTGGCAAAGGTTCCTCATTCAAAACTCCAGCAATTTGTATTTTCAGTTCCAAAATCATTAAAAGGTGTAATTAAAAGAAAAGTCTATAGTTGCCATCAATTGAAAAAAGAAATAAAAAAGTTATAACATTATTACCGAAATGCAACAAAGTTATTTAGTGAAAATATTAAAAATGCTTTGGACTTGAGGTTAAAACAAATTCACTTAGAAAAAAAAATCAGTTTCTTTTGCTTTAAAAAAAAATTGCTTTTTACTTGGACTACCTACTTAAATTGGTGAGCAATACTGAGGTGGCACCACCGGTGTTGGAGGGGCTACATATCAGATCAGAGAATCCCATTTATGTTTGGTGAATTGAACAGCCACATGATAATCTGACTGTATGTGCATGTACTTAATATGGAAACACACAAAGTGTTTGAGGAACCAACACTGCACCACAGAGATTAGAGGGCTAAGCACCTATTCCTGAGAACTGAACTCAGAGGAGTAACTATGGACAGTAAACTGATTTTGTGTGAAGCCACATTGAGAAAAGCTAAGTATCATCATCAACACTTGCCGGATTTTTCAGCTACTAGTTTTACAAATAATAACTAGAGACAACAAGAATTAATGGATGCATCTTTGCCACAGTTTATTGTAGCCCGATTGTCTACCAACATGCATGGTGGGAGCACGACCAAGCATGTAAATGTAAAATTCACGATTGATTGATGTTGAAAAGATGTTGAAAAAATGTTGTAAAATATTGTCATTTTTTTCATTATCTGTGTTGGTCTGTGTGGTTGATAACACATTTCCCTGACAAACTATGAATCCATATTTATTTATACTTTAGTTGGTCAGTTGATCAGATTTATAGATGTAGATAAAATATTGCTGACTGCTAAATCATTTTGATATGGTGCTGCTTCAATGGCATCTTTTCCCCATTTGATATGCTAAATAGTTTACCCTGTTATGGATTTGAACTTTAACTAAAGATCAACCCTTTCCACAAGAACTGTGTCAGATGAAAGCTCACGTGATTCTCAGTTGAGGTAATATTTTATAGCTTGTGTGCAACAAATGACATGCAAAATTCTGTTGTTGGTGAATGCAAACAGAGCCTGGAGAGGAGAGGAGAGGATGAATCAACAAAGAAAGATCATAACCTCTGTCTTATATATGTCTTATAGTTGTTTTCTCTGACTTGAGCCTTGCAGCAAGATTGTTCATTTCAAATCTCAGCTGAGGCCTTTCTGTGCCTTTCTGTGTGGAGTTTGTAAGATCAGATTTATTTGTCATGTACAGGAAATCCGCTTTTAACCCATCCAGGTTGGCACCTGTTGACCACACACATGTGAAAAACTGGTCATAGAGACAGATGCCATACACTGTAGCAGTGAACAGCCGATCCCAGCACCAAGCATGGCATGGGGGTACAGCATGGGCCTTGCTCAAGACTGTGGCAAGGAGGTGGACTGACATCCCTCTGTCAGTTTCACCAATCTTTTTTGAGGGGTGAGAGTAGAATCAAACTACCAACCTTCTGGTTATTGGACAACCCACTCTAACCACTGAGCCACGGCCGCCCGTCTCCTTCTGATCTGACCATTTGAGCCTCTATAGTTGTTTGTTTCTTTTGTCTGTTTTTATCTATGTGGAAAAACTGGTAACCTGTCCCCAGTGTACTCTGCCTCTCACCGAATGGCAGCTGGAATAAGCTCTAAGTACATACTAAGTCTGGATGTTCCGGGTTTTTTTAGCTCCCCATAATACTGTCGGCAGCCTCAGAGTGATTTTCTTTTCCATAATTTGTCCTTTAACTCACACGTAACTCAAGAGATGGGACAATAGTCAGGTATTGCATTTAACTTTATTGTTGTATTCATCATTTGTTGCTCTCTTTGCAGGGAGTTACAGATTAAAGGTAACATAGACTGAGGGTACAAGCTACACTGTTATACATGCACGATGCTGTCTGTCACACTGCAAGGTTTCCCCTGCAGACGTCCAGCTCATCCCCTCTACTTCTGACCTGAACACACCGTTACTGGGAGTTTCTCTCTGAGAAATGCAGAATTATAGTGGTGTCACTGTTAGTGCTGTCCTCCTCAAGACAACACACATCTGATCTATAAACAAACTAATAGAAACAAAGTATGTACAGTTAACAGTGGATGGCTGAATATATGAGTGATCATAAAAGGCAACTTTTAAGGCAGAAATATGTCCAAAGGATGATGAGACATGTGATAAAGAATAAAAAATAATACTACAGACATCCAGGCCTGACGTCAGACCTTATTTCCTGCCAGTGAGGCTCTGGATTATGCACAGAAGGCATTTTGATGAGATTTACTGGGTGTATGGAGCAGCAGGACAGTGAGTTGTTACTTTTTGCTGCCTATACATTGAACTGGGTTTCGTAATCTGTGTATGAGGCATGTTATTATGACTAATCTTTACAGGATGCAAACATTCAAACACAAATCAAGAAGTTAATGTCAAGAAAAATAAAGGAGTTAGCTTTAACTATATATCTATCAATGTCAACGTACATTTAAAAAATGCAAAAATATGCATATATTTCATGTTAATCATTGAGAGGCAGATCTGAATCACCCAACAAATCTTTTGCACCACTACAGCACTGACTATGCACTCAGGAGCATCTCACAGCCTCAGAAAACGAATACGTTTGAGATTCTACTGATTTTCTAACAGAGAACCTGTGGTATAAAACAGTTGTGTGGCATTTAGAAGAAATGAACAATTACCAGTCAGGAATGGTCAAATTATAGATAAAAGAAAATCTCAATAGCTCAGCCCATCCTGGATCTGTTTTCACCAATTTAATATAACCGCTCTGATCTGATATCTTTTATAAGTGCAACACTAAATCACTGGATCACCAGAGCGCTGTAAATCAAACCTGATCAAAGCCCACCCACACAGATCTGTTCCAGCAAGTCACATACTGCTGTGACTGTTTGATTCCTGATCCAAGCATGTTATCTTTATATTTTCAACTTTGAGTCTTTTTTATCCATGTTTCATTGTAAATGTGGGCTTTAATAAGTGCAGGTTGGGCACCTTAGCAGCATTATCATT